>NW_019396251.1:44229-103498 GCF_000591075.1 Eurytemora carolleeae | reverse complement strand
CCCCTGCCCTCCCTAATAAAAGGGACTCACTCCTTCCACTACACCCAACATAAAACCAGCACTATAGAAATACGAGAATTTCCCAGGATTCAACTAATTTTTCCTTTATATTTTCTAGTGCTCAGAAGAATATTTTGTGCAATAGAAATATGCATATTACATATGCATATTATTCTTACCTTGTACTTTAATTTTCTGACGGTTTATACTATTTTAAACTTTCACTGTGACATCAAGCACATTTCTTAGTTTGAAATATCAAAGTTCTTCGACAACGGGTTTGTAACGATAAAGGGATAACAAAATCAGAGTTTTAGTCTAGAATTCAGTTCCTTTGCTCATATATATCTTTTGAAATATAAAAAGCCTGCGACATCAGGTTTCAAAAAGATAAGGATTAGAAAATTCGGTGTGTAGGCAAGTGTTCAGCTCAAAATTGGGTTCCTCCCATTTTTTCTTTTTCGCTGATCTTGAATGGATTCAGGGTTACAGATCAAGTGTTGGTATTCAACATAAACATACATTCACACTAGATTAGGTTTCAGTACAAATATATGCCTAGCCTGGCAGATATATTTTTTATCAGGGGGGGGGGGGCATATTTGAAGTAGGTCAGAGATGGGTGTTGTATAAATAAAATAGGAAAGAACATCTCTAAGGCGCAAATCTATTGTTTCTCTAGCTTTGGTTTGAGGAGCTATTGGCAAAATCTTGATTGAATTAATATTAGACAGCGAAACACATGTAAGATTGAAATATCTTAAATGTTTTCAAATATAACTCAAATCAAACTCATATCAAATTATCAATCATAACAAAGTATCCCCTGTAACGTGACATATACTTGACCTTCTCCTTCTGTTTAGTTTGAAGTGAAAGCTTCTTCCGAATTCCGTTTAAGCATGAATTTTGTGCATCTGAGAAACATTTTTTCTTCAATTTAAGAAAAATATATTTGGTTTTTAAAAGGAAGGAGATTAGAACACGTGGATTTAAAAGTTTTGTCAATATTCCAGAATGGTCTGATTTCTCATCGCAATTTGACCAAAAACATAACTTTTTAGCCTTTTCTTTAAACAATAAAATGTACTAAACAAACAAATCCGTAAAATAAAAGATTGTTGAGTTATAGAGCAAAACACGATTGATTTCAAATAAAAGAAACCGAATGCTTCTTACTCTGATAAGTCCGCGGTGGGAAGGATGCCTGTGAATTGTGCTGTAACCGGGCTGGGGGAAGGTTAGTTTAGGACTGAACGAGGGGGGGAAGGTGGAAGGTATAGGAGTGATTGGTATAGGATGACGTAACCTGATATATAGGAATGTCCTGTAACCTTATTCAATCAATCTCGTAACATCACGACTTGTCCCTTAGCTGACAATACGCAACAGTAGCTCAACACACCGTACTAGTAGATCAACACACTGTACTAGTAGCTTAACACACCGTATTAGTAGCTCAACACACCGTACTAGTAGCTCAACACACCGTACTAGTAGCTCATCACACTGTACTAGTAGCTTAATACACCGCACTAGTAGCTCAACACACCGTATTATTAGCTCAACACACTGTACTAAAGTAGCTCATCACACTGTACTAGTAGCTTAATACACCGTACTAATAGCTCAACACAATGTACTAGTAGCTCAACACACCGTACTAGTAGCTCAACACACTGTACAAGTAGCTCAATACACCAAACTAGTAGCTTAATACAGCATACTAATATCTGAACACAACGTACTAGTAGCTCAACACACTGTATTAGTAGCTCAACACACCTTACTAATAGCTCAACACACCATGTGCCAGGATAAAAAGTAGCTCAAAAAATCGTACTCAAGAAACTAGACAGTAGCAGTTACCACGTTATGTCCAGGATACTTAGAAGTAGCTCAATACATCGTACTCAAGAAACTAGACTAGACTCAGGATACAACCCGTAGTGTAGTAGATAACACCAATATCACAGCTTGACACTCTTTACTATATTACTTTGAATATAACAACACTCCGTATACGGGACACGGGTTCATTAAAATTACTGTCACGCAACTAACTTAATTTTGAGATGAGTACAGAATTGTAAGACAAAACATAAATGGATTTGTTTTGTATCAATCATGATTCTCTATAAACATCAAAGAAGTAGATACATAGCAAATTATAATAACGGAGCAAAAGATCTAATATTTAGAGATCCAAGCTCAGCAATAACTTTTAGGAACAATGTCCTCGTATCATTCTGCGCCGTCCGTGACCCATGATCAGTCTCGTATCCTGATCCATGATCAGTCTTGTATCCTGATCCATGATCAGTCTTGTATCCTGATCCATGATCAGTCTTGTATCCTGATCCATGATCAGTCTTGTATCCTGATCCATGATCAGTCTTGTATCCTGATCCATGATCAGTCTTGTATCCTGATCCATGATCAGTCTTGTATCCTGATCCATGATCAGTCTTGTATCCTGATCCATGATCAGTCTTGTATCCTGATCCATGATCAGTCTTGTATCCTGATCCATGATCAGTCTTGTATCCTGATCCATGATCAGTCTTGTATCCTGATCCATGATCAGTCTTGTATCCTGATCCATGATCAGTCTTGTATCCTGATCCATGATCAGTCTTGTATCCTGATCCATGATCAGTCTTGTATCCTGATCCATGATCCTTCTTGTATACTGATCCATGATCATTCTTGTATCCTGATCCATGATCAGTCTTGTATCCTGATCCATGATCAGTCTTGTATCCTGATCCATGATCCTTCTTGTATACTGATCCATGATCATTCTTGTATCCTTATCCATGATCAGTATTGTATCCTGATCCATGATCAGTCATGTATCCTGATCATTTCATTATGGTTCATGTCCTTTCGTGTATCTTGTGTTAAATTCATGCATGTATCCTGATTTAGGTTCATTTATGTCTCCTGATTTTGGCTTATCCATGTATCCTGACCTGATCCATGTTTTTTCCTTCAATCCTCGTCTTTTATCCTGGTTCATAATTTGTAATTTCTTGTATCATCCTTTCCTCGTTTATAATGGTCAAGTTCCTTTTTATACAGGTTTAGATTTATGTATCCTAGTCCAAGTTGTTTCCTGGACTCTTGGTCCCTGTTGGTCCTTGTCTCCTGTACCCTGTTCATGATCGACCCTCATACCCTGGTCCACGTTCGTCCTTGTCTCCTGTACCCTGTTCATGATCGACCCTCATATCCTGGTCCATGTTGGTCCTTGTCTCCTGTACCCTATTCATGATCGATCCTCATATCCTGGTCCATGTTCGTCCTTGTCTCCTGTACCCTATTCATGATCGATCCTCATATCCTGGTCCATGTTCGTCCTTGTCTCCTGTAAAAAGTTCATGATCGACCCTCATAGCCTGGTCTATGTTCGTCCTTGTCTCCTATACCAAGTTCATGATCGACCCTCATATCCTGGTCTATGTTCGTCCTTGTCTCCTGTACCCTGTTCATGATCGACCCTCATAGCCTGGTCTATGTTCGTCCTTGTCTCCTATACCAAGTTCATGATCGACCCTCATATCCTGGTCTATGTTCGTCCTTGTCTCCTGTACCCTGTTCATGATCGACCCTCATACCCTGGTCCATGTTCGTCCTTGTCTCCTGTAAAAAGTTCATGATCGACCCTCATATCCTGGTCTATGTTCGTCCTTGTCTCCTATACCAAGTTCATGATCGACCCTAATATCCTGGTCTATGTTCGTCCTTGTCTCCTATACCAAGTTCATGATCGACCCTAATATCCTGGTCTATGTTCGTCCTTGTCTCCTGTACCAAGTTCATGATGGACCTTCATATCCTGGTCCATGTTCGTCCTTGTATCTTCTTCTAGATTCATCTTTGTATTTTGTGTCAAAGGTTGGATTAATATTGATAGATATCTGATCTCCGGATCCTGTGTACCGATGACACTTCATTTCTTTTGTGTTTGGATAAATAAACCCATGTGTTGGGACGTTTTAACTCCAGGATTCCATCTGACCATGGGAGGATGAATCAGTTTGTAATCTTAAGGATAACAAGTCATCATCTTTTCATCCTCAGGATTATTTCGTTCAATTGTAAACATATAAATCAAAGAATTATCCAAAATATATTTTTTGTCACGTTTTACTACAATTTTTGGTTGATTTTTATTCCATAACATGTTTTAGAAAATTCTCTTTTACCAAACTCTTTTCAAAATATTCATAAAGGTTTTATTAGGACAAAGTTTAATTCATAATTTAAATATTCTAACATTTTATAATAATTTACGAGTTCACATTAAGATATAACAAGATGATAAATATACACTTAGGATTCATAGGACACAAACATTTTCTGGATTTACGAGGTTTAAAGCTAAACTTATTTTGGTTCAGGGATTAAATAAGATTTTTATTTTTCAGGACTAGAAGAAAATTGATAATCTTTTGTTTCATTTTGAGCAAATTTTAAATTTACATAGGTGCAAGTTCAGTCTTATTACATTACATTTTCCTTGAACTTGAGATAAGAACAGTTAAAACAAAAACAATGCTGTTCCAAAATTGTAAATCTGTAGAAAACTTTAAACTCCCGATAGTTATATTTTCCTTTTATAAATCCATATTACGGGAGACACCCTGTATAACATGACTAGCTACGGCGGATAAAAAAATTCACTTAATTCTTCTTAGTTAAAAATCCCATTCACAAGCAAAGTCTAAATGAAAAATGATAATTCTATAATGCCCGTTTATCTTTTACCTTTTACGTAAAAAGACAAAAATACTCTGCACAAAGTTTCAACCAACATATAAAAGTTCTGGAATATTCGTTTTAGGGGTCCTCAAACTCTTCAGAGTTTCCTAACTCTTGATATTATCCTTCAGTTTCTCAAATCTTGATATTATCCTTCAGTTTCTCAAATCTTGATATTATCCTTCAGTTTTTTATCTCTTGATATAATCCTTCAGAATTTCTTATCTCTTGATATTATCCTTCAGTTTTTAATCTCTTGATATTATCCTCCAGAATTTCTCAACTCTTGATAATATCCTCCAAAGTTTTTTTTCTCTTGATAAAATACTGCAGAGTTTCTCAACTCTTGACAATATCCTGCAGAGTTTTTTTCTCTTGATAAAATACTGCAGAGTTTCTCAACTCTTGACAATATCCTGCAGAGTTTCTCAACTCAAGATATTATCCTTCAGAGTTTCTTAACCCCCTCAACTTCCTTAATTTCCTGAACTGACAAAATTCTTGGACTCTTCTTGACATTCTGTAGAGTTCTAGACCTTTCTAATGGTTCTTAAAGAGTTCTTAAGGACAGTCTTGGATATCTTCAGAAAGTTTCAAATGAAGAATGGTCTATTTTTCACTTTATAGTTATTAATTTTCATATAATCAATATGTTCAATTGTACTTGATATTGAAGTCAAATCTCCTCTAAACATAATTGTTAAAATCTTTTGAGTGTTTAAAGCTTAAAGCTTAAAGAAATAAACTAATACGGAGGATACTCTTAGAGGTTCTCTGAGGTTGTTTTGGTTCTAAGATGTTCGAGGAGGTTTAAGATTGGATTTCCGAGAACTGGTTCTAATCGAAGTTTCCTTGTTTGATTTATCTCCATGTATGTGACCACTGCTTTGATGTCGATCCTGAAAAATAGGAAAATTATCTCTTAATCTCATAATGAACCCTAATTAACTTCAAACACTGATTTCTCTAGTGCAAAAATTAAACTTTCGATAAAAAACCTCCAGTTAATGAAACCTCAAATAGAAGACTGAAATCTCCAGCACAGTACTTAAACCTCCAGTTCAAGACTGAAATCTCCAGTAAAAGACTAAAATCTCCAGTACACGACTGAAAACTTAAGTACCAGACTGAAATCTCCTGTGTAAGAAATCTAAAGAACAAGACTTAAAACTTCGGTAAAAGACTGAAATCTCCGGAACAGAACTGAAATCTACAGTGCAAGTCTGAAATCTCCGATAAAACGGAAATCTCCAGTACAATACTGAAATCTCCATGGTATAAAAGACTGAAACCTCCAGTACAAGACTGAAACCTCCAGTACAAGACTGAAATCTCCAGTACAAGACTGAAATCTCCAGTACAAGACTGAAATCTCCAGTACAAGACTTAAATCTCCAGTACAAGACTGAAATCTCCAGTACAGTACTCAAACCTCCAGTACATGACTGAAACCTCCAGTACAAGATGAAAACTCCAGTACAAGACTGAAATCTCCAGTACAAGACAAAGGAGGAGGAAGAGCTCTATGAAATTGCACCAGATGAACAATACAATCCAGTATACAATATACATGGCTGAAAATTAGCAGGAATGCTACACATGATTGCATGCTTCAGGCAAAACATGCAAATACACCGGATGCCTTAACGGGCTTAGTTACTGCCTTAAATCTTCGCTAGAACGTCACCTCTTGTCAGGCAGTTTGTCTGCATGAGAAGCTAATAATACCTATTCATTGACGCCATGTTCTTTTCTAGTTCAGAAACGAACATATAAACATACAAATTATATACACGAGTTAATAAGACAAATTGCTGGAATTAAAATAAAGTCTAAGACAAACCCAGCATTAAAATCAAAATTGTTAATAAGTAAAACTGATATAAAAACTGTGAAAAAAGGTTTCCAAAAATGATATTAAAGTTACAAAAGAAAATTTTTCATGTTTTCATTAATTTGGTAATCTCAGTTTTTAAACGTTTCAATTGAGATTTTCTAAAGGTTGAATTGATGCGTATTGTTTAAATATAAATATGGCGTGATATTCCTCATTAAATAAACAGCAAATTGTCCCTTGCCCTAAATGGAAAAACATTCTCTCTCTCTAACCCCAGAGATTATATTCTAACTGAAATATGATCGGGAAATAATTTGAAAACAAGAAAACAAACCACAAACACTCAAGGGAGCAAAATATCGTCTTTTCCATACAACCAAGCAAGCTTTTCAGAGTATCAATTTGATATTCGTTGCGGGTGGTTTTTATAAAATATTCGATTCTAATTGCAGGAATTTCCAAATAAGTAGTTTGATTATGATTCGTCATAAACCCCCTTAAAAAGTAGAAATGATATATCTACAGAAAAAATTAAAATCTGCGATTTGTGCGAAAACTCACCGAAAACTGGAATTTCTTGTCTATATGAAGGATTGGTCTAATTTCTCCTCTCCAGCTGTGACCTCTGTTAGCTGTCGTTGAGGCTAACCTCAGCTCTGCCTGGGATAGTCTAGCCTCGCTCTGGGACGGAGTTAATGATCTAAACAAAAAATTACAAAATATTGAAATATCATTGAAAACTCATTTCTTTTTCTGTTCTTAAAAACAGGGATTTTCTATATATATGTATAAAGACACTGAGTTTTTGCCACAAATTCATATTTTCTAATCTCGATATCTTTGCAACCTGATAAGAGATTAGAAAATAACTCAGTAGATTCTTCTTTTAAAAGCGTCTTAAAAGTTTTGAGAACAATTGCATCACAAAGAACGAATTATGTTTAGATGTAAACAGCTGTGTTTAAATGCTATGCCAAAGATCATGCTGCACCTTATCTTTCTTTGTGTAATTCTGAATTCGTTAATTCTATAATAAATGTCAAGTTTAAGCGGCCAAAACACCTAACTTAATCAAAAGCTTGTACGTAACGTAACGTAAAGAATTTCAAATTTCAAATTTTAAACTTATATTAACAGTAAACTGTAATAAATCTACTAGAAATAGAATAGAAGCCTCTCATACAAGCAACAAAATTAATAAAAATTCTCCCTTTAAACAAGGTTATGAGGATGTACCAATAATGAGGACGAACAGTGATGTTGTTCGGTGAGGATAAAAATTGGGGACACACACTAAGGACGCACTATTGACAAGTACTGCCGTATTCCAGCTTAAATATTTAATAAAAAACTGCCTAGTCTTTAGATTTTCAAAGGTCGTCTCTAACTTTTTATCTTCAAAATTGACGGAGATATTGCAAAATTTTAAGAAATTTAAAATTTATTTGATAAATCAAAATTGTCTTAATATCTAATATCTCCGTCATTTTTTAAGATACAAGGAAGGTGTATATATAAATATATATATATAGACCACTTTATAAAAAGCTCGTAAGACGTACAACCTCGTTTTCACACTTTTTTGACATGCATTAAATATCAGAACTCAAAAACGACTTTCAAGTCATCTCTCAATTTCCATGTTTATTGGGACACCCTGTACGTACATCACAGCTTTATGTATATAATAGGATACCTGCTCCAAAGCTCAGCTGTATATAGAGTTCTCCGTCCTGATCCAACACGATCTCCTCTCAGATGAGAAGAATCAGACTCAGACTCAGTATCTGTCTCCGGTCTGAGATCGTGATGTGAGTGAGCGTGTCTAGGTACGGATCTATGTGATGAACAGCGAGGACGTAAAGAGCAAGATCTGCGGGTAGGAGAAGAGCTTCTATGTCTCCTGGTGATCTGTGCGGGGCAACCACAGCAGCGGTTACAGTGTGGGGGAGCATAGCTGCTCTCTCTAGAAATATTAAAGGTTTCAAGGGATTGTTCAAGCAATATAAGATATAGAAAGAACAATAAGAGCATTAGAAGTTCATCGGTACTTTTATCTATTTATTTATGTATTTGAAAAAACGCTTCCTAAAGATCTTAAAATGCAGGTTAAAGAAACCCGTTCACTCCGACAGGACCGCAATGTACTCAGTTAAGAATTTTTGCAATATATTACAAATGGAAGATCTTAAATACTTTAAAAAATATAGGATTGATGAATCTAAGACCTCCCACCCTGAACCCTAGTGTTGAAATCCCCAGAATCTCGTCTGGTTTGGTTTCGTGGTTCAACATTTTGAATAATGAGATTTAACTGTTTGTTTCTTGCACGGTGTGGAGATATATTCCCCGAGAAAGATGACCGATGGGAGCAAATAATAGGGATTCCAACCCACCCGGAGAAGCAAATCCGTCTTCGAAAGCTATGATTTGCGGTTTATGGATTCTCGAGTAGAATATTGTATATATACAGATAGAATATCAAGGCTGGAGTAAGGAAATAAAAAAGTACCAAACTATCCGAACTACAATCAACAAATAAAATGTTCAGTCATCCTTCCACCTTTATAAATAAACATTTAAAACGTGACACTGATTGCCTTGAATGATTGGTTATAGGGAATAAAAATCAAATAAGTTGGCCATCAATGAAGGTACTTAGTATATACACAACCTGAAGACTATACAAGGATAAAGATCGAAGTATAGATACCGGGGGGAGGGGGAACTGTCTTTGTTTGGATAAAAAATTGAACGCTTGAAGAAGAATAAACAGAGAAATGTTAGGTTTCGACATTTATAGACGTTGGGTTGGTCACGAACCTAACAATAGACTCAGTGAACCCAGATATTTGAATACAACCCATGATTGTATTGACAAACTTGAACAATATACATAACAATCTTTTCAACCGCAGAATATTCTTCCTCGCATCTATCTAGTCTTTTTAAACCCTATAAACAAGTTTTGTAAAAAAACTTAAGTACTGTTCTAAGATATGGAAATAAACACACTTAATTTTTTCTGTATTCCATCCATCCAACTCTGAAATTGTTTGACTAAAACCCGAAAGCTTAATTTGTTTTCATTTTAGTTTGGTAAACTAATAGGTCGGCCTGAAGTTTCCTGTTTTTGTTTACTTTGATGTTTATTTACTCAGAGTACTGTACAGTTCTATTGTGCAATGTTTGTAAAGAAGAACAGAACTATACATGACGATGACTTTAATTGCACCCCTATTAAATGTTTGCACAATGGAGATCTAAATGTTTTGGCAAAAAACATGTTTGATCTTGGAACATCTTCCAACAGTAAAGGACTACACTAAAACTCCTGAATCATAAAAACTAAACAATGTTTAAAGGAACTAAAGATGTAATATGAAGTTAAGCTCCATATACGTATGTCCAATTCTTAATAATACCCTTTAATCCTGTGTCTCATCTATGACGACGGAAATATTCTTATTTTTCAGGCGACAAATTCATTGTCATCAGGAACCAGGTACTGAACCATTGTGATTTGGACATGCTTCAATTTTTTAGATGAAAATTTACATAAAATTACGTGTACAGTTCCTTTAAGTGAACTGAATTGTTATATTACAGGTGTTGAGAGAAGAATATATTTAACACTCACCTACTACTCACACTAGATTGTCTACAACTACAGCAGTCCCTGTTATCATCTATCCCAGAATCCCTAGACCTTGAAAAGTAGTATCAGATATTTTAAAATATTGAACACTCATCCTCCTAGCATATGTACTTACACTTATATGTCCTATTATTTTCTGTCATTTAAGGATATAAGTAAACACTCATCCACTAGTATTAATCTCTATACGTATATGTACAATGTACATTGTATATATATCATATCTTTTCTATAGTTAAAATTTTACTAAAAAAGAGTTTTTGCCACAAACTCTGATTTTTTAATCTCTATATCTTTGTAACCCAATGTCGTAGACCTTAGATATTTCAAACTATTAATACTATAATTAATACTAATATATATAAAATAATCTAAGTTTGAAATATCAAAAGTTTGCACCTTCAGGTTGCAAAGATATTGGGATCAGAAGATTTGAGTTTGTGACAAAAAATCAATTCCTTTTAAAAAGTTTGCAAGATGAATATAAGTTGAAAACTTTTGAAAAGACGAAACAAGTTGAGCTTACACGTTTACTTAAAAGTTCATTCCAACTGCAAGCATACAAAATACGCACGTACACTATAGAAGCTAACACCTGGATACACGTATACTATGTAAGCTAACACCTGGATACACGTATACTATAGAAGCTAACACCTGGATACACGTATACTATGTAAGCTAACACCTGGATACACGTATACTATGTAAGCTAACACCTGGATACACGTATACTATGTAAGCTAACACCTGGATACACGAATACTATAGAAGCTAACACCTGGATACACGAATACTATAGAAGCTAACACCTGGATACACGTATACTATGTAAGCTAACACCTGGATACACGAATACTATAGAGGCTAACACCTTAATACACGTATATTAAAGAAGCTAATATCTGCATACACTTACACTATAGAAGGTAACACCTGGATATACGTATACTATAGAAGCTAACACCCGGATTCACATCTTGTTTATAATAGTGTTGAATGAAAATAGTACCTAGAGGATTCTCCTGAACTCTTGACTTCATGAACACTACGAACTGATTTACGATGTGAGGATCCGGAGTGACGAGAATGTTGACTCCGTCTCTCTGCTCCTCTGAAGTAAAAAATGGTGGAGAGAAGAATTCAACTATTTAGAAGCCAAAATGGACTGTTCACGTGATAGAAATAATATCACTCTTCTAGGACAGTCTTGTAAACATTCCGAACGACTGGAGGTATATCTTATTCTGTCTAAAGGACGGTGATCCACTACAGAAAAGTCTTTAGTAAACAAGGAAGTCATTGTTTTTCTGATATATGTTCAAAAGAACATTGTTGGAATTTAAATAATAACAATGATGGATTAATACTTCATTTACAGTCCCTTTAAAGATTTGTGCAACCTCCTAAAAATGATGTATTATTTTACCTGGGCTGTAAACTCGATTTAGCTAAATATGCATCATCCTCCGAGGATTCTATGTGAACAGATCTGGCCTCTTTGTCCCGTCCTCGCTCAGAATGTGCTCTGGTGGAAATTCTGTCGCTGCGGGTTCGGTCTTGAATTGTGGAAACTCTAGGTATAGTTCCGAACCGTTGACTAGTTTCACGTTCCATCATATCCTTCCCACCTTGGTCGAAACTATAGTTCGGGAGAGGAATAGCTAAAGGAGCAGGATAATGTTTCTGAGACCTAGAATCAATAAATAAATTAGGGAAGTTAGGAAATTATGCTGAGATAACAATTCCAAGTTGAACCTAAACAATATCATAAAAAGTGTTTAAACAAAGAAACCACAAGATAAGTTTAATTCCGTCAAATATTAGAGGTTAGAATTAGTATTGGCTTGAGGGGATAAACCAAGGATAAAAATAAATAATGGTTTGGCTACCTGCGGAGTTTAATGCAGCAAATGCAGAGCACAGCAATAAAGGCCCCGAGGAAAACCAAACAGGCGATGGTTAGAACTGCGACCTCAACCGAACCTAACCCAGAACTTCGCTCTTCTTTCCCCAGAACTATCTCACGAACTCCCATGTGTTCCAGAGCCTGGAGAGACAATTTGTTTCTTAACTGTTCTCCGGGTACCAGAGCATCTCCGTCTATACCGTAGAACCGAACCTCCGTCATAAGACCGGAGGGTCGTACTCCGCTAGAAGAAACCAGGGTGCTGCTGAGGTTAGAGAGAACCGAGGTTATGTTCTGTAAATTAGCCTCCACCAGATGTTGAGGCTGGTCGAGGAGAAGATGAACCTCGAGATCAGGATTGAGAACAGAGACCTAGATATTCATTTCTTTAACAATTTAATCGTTTTGTAGTAGTGTCGTTGAATATTCTTAGTGCAATGTAGAGTTCAGTAAACACATACTGTAATGTAAAAAAAAAATTTTAAACACTTAGGAATCTTATGAATTATTGTAAAATATCTGAAATATAAACTAGAATCAATATTTATGAAGTGTTGCCAATGATGAGTACAAATAGTTGAAACCTTGAGGTAAGTAAGGATTGAATATAATTATTATATAAAAAGAATTTAACAATGAGTAAAAACACAATTAGTTCCCACGGTCCACTATTAGGCCAGCTAATCGGCGAAAAAGTACTGGAACTGATATTCTCTACAATTTATCATGAAATGCTGGAACTCACAGGACCCTGAGAAATAGATTTGCAATTCCCTCTAATGGAGACATTTAGGATTTCCTGAGAAATCGAAAACCCTGAATTAATTGAGAAAAAATTGGAAATATTTGTTGAATTTTATTCAATTCAATTCATTCAATCATTCATTACATTCAATTCATTTCATTCAATTAATTTCATTCAATTAATTTCATTCAATTCATTTCATTCAATTCATTTCACTCAATTCAATTCATTTCAATCATTTCATTTCATTCAATTCATTTCATTCAATTCATTTCATTCAATTCATTTCATTCAATTCATTTCATTAAATTCATTTCATTAAATTCATTTCATTTCATTCATTTCATTCATTTCATTTCATTCAATTCATTTCATTTCATTCATTTCATTCATTTCATTTCATTCAATTCATTTCATTCAATTCATTTCATTCAATTCATTTCATTCAATTCATTTCATTCAATTCATTTCATTCAATTCATTTCATTCAATTCATTTCATAAAATTCATTTCATAAAATTCATTTAATTCAATTCATTTCATTCAATTCATTTCATTCAATTAATTTCATTCAATTAATTTCATTCAATTCATTTCATTCAATTCATTTCGTTCAACTCGTTTCATTCAATTCATTTCATTCAACTCATTTCATTCAATTCATTTCATTCAATAAATTTCAATCAATTCATTCACTTTATTCTTTCAAATCAATTCATTTTATTTATTTAAATTATGTAATTCCTATAATCTTAAGTATAAAAGAATTTAGAAAAACTATTAGAATGAAAGTATGCATATGTGTGGTGTAGTTTAGGATAGAATATTGAGTGGTTAAAGTAAATTAAATAATCTCTGTAGGGATTCTTACCACAAGCTGAGCAGTACTGGATAGAGATCCCTGTCTTCCTCCCTTATCTTCAACCTTCGCTAGAACTCTGTAGATAGTTCCTGACTCCGTATTAAACTTAGCAGTGGACACAACCTGCCCAGAGTTATAATTTACGGTGAACCTGTCCATGGTGTTCTCCAGGGTGTAAACCAGCTCAGAGTTCTCTCCAACATCCTTATCCCAGGCCTGAACACATTATTGTATAGTATATACATAGCGGAGAAATCAAGGATATTCACAGAATGGCAGAATTCATTCTGACATTAGAAATTGATTGACGAGATCTTTAAAGGACTTATTGAGAAATTCCTATTAACTAAAGGTTTAAATCTTTTTCACTCTGATCTTCAGCATCAATTTAAAAGATTACACTAGGATACACAAGCTAAAATATAAGATCACACTAGGATACACAAGCTGAAATATAAGATTACACTATGATACACAAGCTGAAATATTAGATTAAACTAGGATATACACGCTGAAATTTCAGATTACACTAGAATACACAAGCTGAAATATCAGATTACACTAGGATACAAAAGCTGAAATATAAGATTACACTATGATACACAAGGTGGAATATAAGATTACACAAGGATATAAAGCTGAAATATAAGATTACACTATGATACACAAGGTGGAATATAAGATTACACTAGGATACACAAGCTGAAATATAAGATTACACTAGGATACACAAGCTGAAATATAAGATTACACTATGATACACAAGCTGAAATATAAGATTACACTGATATACACAAGCTGAAAAATAAGATTATACTAGGATACACAAGCTGAAATATAAGATTACACTAGGATACACAAGCTGAAATATAAGATAACACTAGGATACACAAGCTCAAATATAAGATTATACTATGATACACAAGCTGAAATATAAGATTACACTATGATACACAAGCTGAAATATAAGATTACACTATGATACACAAGCTGAAAAATAAGATTCCACTAGGATACACAAGGTGGAATATAAGATTACACTAGGATACACAAGGTGGAATATAAGATAAAACTAGGATACACAAGCTGAAATATAAGATTACACTATGATACACAAGCTGAAATATTAGATTACACTAGGATACAAAAGCTGAAATATAAGATTACACTAGGATACACAAGCTGAAATATAAGATTACACTATGATACACAAGCTGAAATATAAGATTACACTGATATACACAAGCTGAAAAGTAAGATTATACTAGGATACACAAGCTCAAATATAAGATTACACTATGATACACAAGCTGAAATATAAGATTACACTATGATACACAAGCTGAAATATAAGATTACACTATGATACACAAGCCGAAATATAAGATTACACTAGGATACAAAACGCTAAAATATAAGATTACACTATAATACACACGCTGAAATATAAGATTACAATATGATACACAAGGTGGAATATAAGATTACACTAGGATACACAAGCTGAAATATAAGAATACACTAGGATATACAAGCTGAAATATAAGATTACACTAAGATACACAAGGTAGAATATAAGATTACACTAGGATACACAAGCTGAAATATAAGATTATACCAGGATACATAAGCTGAAATATAAGATTACACTAGGATACACAAGGTGGAATATAAGATTACACTAGGATACACACGCTGAAATATAAGATTACACTAGGATACATAAGCTGAAATTTAAGCGCGGGTTTGTTGAGTCTGGAACGTGTTGGATTCCGGATAAATCCACGCATACACTTTCTTCCCTCAATTCATCACCATTCAGCATCGACGTGAAATTATTTTCTCATCTCATGTAAAATGTTGGCCAAATAGTGAGATTTATGATTCATGAGGTTAGTGGTTTAAACTTCCCCCCTTCACCCCACCCCCTCATGATTCTTATCATTAATTTTCATTCATAAAGCCCTCTGAAACAATCAGACTAATCTGGTCCGTGAGGGAGAGGAGGGGAGGAAGATGGGAGGGGGAGGGGAGGGGTCAAAGGTGAAGAATGGGATATAATATCCTCAGATTTCTATAGATTTCAGCAAATTCAATTAAGTATTATTCNTATATCTGTATACAGAACCACTCATAAATTAGTATACAGAACTACTCATATATCCGTACACAGAACCACTCATATATCGGTATACAGAACCACTCACATATCGGTATACACACAACAACTCATAAATTTGTACTAACTGGGAACCCGTATTTCCTATAAACGTCAAACCATTCGACCTAGAAATTATAAGAACATTCATTTACGTTGTTCTGCTGAGTTTCCCAATCAAAATTTTAACAAAATCGGTTCATGGGTTATGATCGGGCATACAAAGAAACAGAGATTACTACTTTATATATCTGTATACCTGAAGGATAAATACAGGATCTCCGTATTCTGCAGAACTCTGAACAGCTGCATGAAACTCTGGAAGTAAAAACTCTGGAGGATTGTCGTTTTCGTCCATAATATTAATCCTAACAATAACTTCTCCTTCTCCTACTCCGTCCTCGTCTCCCTCGATGAAGAGAGTATAAAAGAACAAGGGAACCTTTTTAGACGAATCATTCAGCGCCGCCTAAAATGGAAATTATTACAAATATATTTAAAAATACAAAATCTTTAATTTAACCCAGCCAAATATGTCTTCTTCTCTAAAAACCCCTAAAATTCAATAATTAAATACTGAACCGTGTTCTTGGTTGAGGCTTAAAGCGAATGGAAATAATGTTGTGTGCTCTGATAACTGCCATGAATTTCCTTGAGACTTTTAATGGTTGTTGATCTTGACACCCTACCCATTAATTCATCTAAATGTAGGTTCAGATATGATTAATATTCAGTTCCGAGAACAAACTATAAATTTCTATATTGGAAGATTGTCTATGCCAAATATGCTGAATATGAATATGGCCAAATAGACGTTGTGGAGACAGACATCAGAAAAAGAGGGATAGAAAGAGGGAGGGAACGAAAAATAGAGGATAGGAGGGCACATAGATCCAGTCGGCCATGAAAAGTTGAATCAATTTTCAAGTCTACGTAGACTTTGAAGTGTCGCAACACCTTCGCATTGATTTTACTTCACAAACTCACTTGTACTTTTTGTCACCCTAGACATGTACATTTTAGAAATCAAAAGCACTTTTTNGGGGGGGGAATAGAAAGGAGAAAGATGTGCGACAGAGAAGTAACCAAAAATGATTTTAATATATGACAGAGGAAAATCAGGAGGAGGAGTAAAAATGAAGAAAGGATTAAGGGGAATATGCAAACAAGAATATGAATATTTTAATCAGATGAAGACGAGTTTTGATACAAAGACATTAAAACAAGAAATGACATGGCAAAAAGGAAAATAAAATAAATCTAAGTCTGCTGAGATACCACTTATAGGTTTATAAGTGTAACCACCAAATAAATATTTCCTCCTGGTTCCAAAATTGCAAATATCCTAAACCTATCAACAGAAAATGCGCAAACACTTTCTTTTTTCACACCGGGAAATTAATTTAAAATACGTTTGCGGTTTTCCAGGGTTAATATTGTGACGTTTATGAGGGGGTGCAAGAAGCCTCCTGAAATATGATTGATAAGAATGTGAAGTATCATTGAAACCAAGCAACTGGAAAAGGCCGAATGGTTCCTAGAATCTAATCCACCACCACCAAGACAGTGCAGTTTAGAATTACGACCTAAAATTCTATAAAAACAAAACTGAATGTTTAATTCTTGAATATAGTCTTTTAATGGAATTCTAAATGATTTGACAACTTCTTTAATTGTATTGGCAAATATATTGAATAATTTCTGTTCATTTGAAAAAAAAGAAAATAAAGCAACTTTAAAGCAAATTAAAATGAAGATAAGAAAGCGACTTGACTGAATTAAAATGAAGAAAAGAGAGCGACTTGACTGAATTAAAATGAAGAAAAGAAAGTGACTTGCCTGAATTAAAATGAAGAAAAGAAAGCGACTTGACTGAATTAAAATAAAGAAAAGAAAGAGACTTGACTGAATTAAAATGAAGAAAAGAAAGCGACTTGACTGAATCAAAATGAAGAAAAGAAAGCGACTTGACTGAATTAAAATGAAGAAAAGAAAGCGACTTGACTGAATTAAAATGAAGAAAAGAAAGCGACTTGACTGAATTAAAATGAAGAAAAGAAAGTGACTTGACTGGATAAAATTATAAAAGGCAAGCTACTTGACTGGATTAAAACACAGAAACAAGATCTGTGAAACCGGATTACAAAAAGAAATTTAAAAAATAAGCAATCGAATTAAAAAATTTAACTAAATGACAAGACCGTTCCTAGCTAACCCGAAGTGTGTAACAGGAATCTAATTTTAATTTTAAAGACAAATTATGGTCATAAATCTAGAAGCTTTGAAGAACATGTTTGAACTCAAACTTGAAAGCTGCGAAGCTTCAATATTTTCTTGAGAGTTGTTTGTACTCAAGTTATTAAATACCCTTCCATACTGGACAAGGACGAATATAAATATGTTCACACAGCCCCATAGGTGATATTGTTACAAACCTTTATCCGGAGAATATATGTATCCCTCTGCTCTCTATCAGGACTGGAGATTATACTAAGCTCTCCGCTATTCTCTTCTATCCGGAATATTCCGTAGTTACTTCCGACAATTCGGAAACTAACTCCGGCAACCTCTTGTACTAGCTCTTGGCCCAAGGGTAGGATAACAAGTGGGGTATCCACGTTCTCCATAACCTGAACTGTATAAACCTCTTGTTTAAACATACTTCCGTACTTCTTTTTGTCCTTTCCGTTCTCTTGTAGTTCCTCCTCAATGGAATCAATCTTTCCACGGTTCCCTGCCTGCTTCTCCCTGCTCCTGGAGATATTTTGTATGGACTGAACTGTGTCCGGGATGGATCGGGGTATCTCCGGCAGATTTGGTCTTTCATCCGAAAAAGTTTTGGTTTGTTCCAGCTGGATGGGTTTCTCCTCCGATAATATTATATGTATGAGAGCTGTGGCAGATTTAGATGGTGTTCCATTGTCTGCAGCCTCTACTGTTATGGTGGAGTTCTCACCTAAATATTTAGGTTTTTGTACACAAAGGAGTTGAGTTTTTGCCACAAACTCTGATTTTCTAATCACTATATCTTTGGAACCAAATGATGTAGACCTTAGATATTTCAAACTGTGAATTCTGTTAGATCAAATAATCTGAGTTTGAAATATCAAAGGTTTACAACATCGGGTTCTAAAGATATTGAGGTTTAAATATTTGATTTTGTTCCAAATACTCAATTCCTTTGAGAAAAACTTTCAAAACTTAAACCATGGCCTTCAGATAAATTATTCTTCCAAGAAAAACAATCAAATTATTTTTTCTTAATTCTTTAATAACTTTAAATAATTTGAATGAATATTGAAATAGCTTTATCAGAAGGTGTGATTAATAAATCCAGAAGTCTAGAACAATATAAATAGTTTTAATCATGAGAATCATGACTTTTTTAATTATATTTTAATCTTCCAGGAATTCCCAATATATAAACATAAATCTGGAATTGATTATTTCATGTTTTTTCTCCTCTCGTTGGATTGTTTATATATCTATACTTGATATTAAAGAAAGATAGAGAAGTGTGAAGACCTGAGCTTGACTCCGTAAAATTTTATTTGTATCTTAGAATTTTGAATCATTTCTCATCATAAATAATTCATTTGTTGAAACCTAGACAATCAATTCTTTGATCCGGGACCAAGTAATATCAACACACACACAACATATATCTTACACACATATAAATCCACATTTTTCATATATCAACACACACACAACATATCAATCTACACTAACACTGCACACTATTCACACACTGGCACACAACTTACACAGTGGCAAACTTCTCATATCCAAACACAAGCACAGACAAATATTACACACCAATAGAGGCCACACATCTACACAACCCCCAGCAACATATCACGCAACAACAGATATCAAAACTTACACTTTACACAGCAAAAACCTACGTCTCTGAACAGTACAAAATAGTCACACGCGGACGGAAATTTGTAAGATTTTAACAAAACCAAACTCCCTCGAGCACACCACAACCCACACTTTTCTATTCAGTATTTAGTGCACTCGTTTAAAACTAATGTTGAAGTTGTTTAAACTATATTGAGTTTTACACACCCAACACCAAACCATCATAAAGAACAGATTTTGCTGATAAAAAAAGGAAACCAAGATATAATAACCTACTTATGCAGGAAACGAAAAATAAATAATGTCTCTGATAAAAAAGTTGAATTTTAAAATGATAGAATCTTACCTATTCGGACAAGTGTTGTCACAACTCCAGACTTAGGATCGATATAGAACCTCTGGGAGTTATCCAGTAGTTTAAACTCAACAATCCCATTTCCAGTAGAGATATCATCCGTATCATTTGCCAGTATCTGAGCAACCTGTATTCCAGGACTGATGAATACCTCCTGAAGTTTAGTTGTGTAGACAGGAATTGTATGAAAACCTCCCTCTTCCATCAGTCTATCGTAACCATAGAATATTGGCTGATTGTCATTGACATCCAGGACCAGAACCGTCACATTGACCTGAGAGGTCAACTGTCGTTCTCCGTGGTCAGTAGCTGCCACCAATAAATGATAAGTTTGGATATTTTCTCTATCAAGAACTCCTGATACAGTTATAGCCCCGGACTTGGTCTCAAGTGTAAAAATTGCTCCGTCTGCTGGTTCTACTGGATCAACAATACTGTAGGTAATCTCACCATTTTCAAAGAAATCTTCATCTTCAGCTAGAACAGTCCCTACATCTACACCAGAATACTCACCTTCAAGAACTTTAAAAATGTATTCGTTCTTGTCAAAAACAGGTTTATTGTTGTTTATATCATTTACTCGGAGTATGATTTGCGTGATGGTAGACAGTCCGCCTTCATCCTGTGCCGAGATGTTGAGAATGTAACTAGTCTTCGCTTCAACCTGTCTTTTGACAAGGATATCTCCCGACGTTTCCTCAACGTAGAATCTGTCCTTAGCAGGCAGGTTCTTCCTAGCTTCCATATGGGTTGCTTCCTCAGAAACCAGGCTATAAACCAATCCATTATTACGGGTAGTATCTGGATCCTCCGCTAGAACCCGAGCAATCCGAGTCCCCGGGGGAACTGTCTCCGCCATATCAAGAACTGGAGCTCCAACTCCGTCTCCGACCCAAACCTTATCCTTGGCAACCGATACAAGTCTGCTGTCTAGAACTTGAAGCTTCAGAAATTTTGGTTGATGATTCTTCCTGTCCGTGACATGTATTACAAGTTGTCCCTCTCCGACCTGCCCTGCAGAGTCAGTAGCTCTCAACCTCAGATAATAAACCTCCTTGGTGGATCTACTCAATACTCCGTCCGACAGAAAAACTCCTCCGGTCCCATCATCAAACCTGAACTTCTCACTATCCTTGCCATAGATTTCAATCTTTACACCTTTAGCGTCAAGGATATCGGCATCAGTAGCAATAATCTTCTTCGCTAAGAGAACTTCTGTTCCCACCTCCGAGTTATCAGGAATATGACCCTGATAAATGTGTTGTTCAAACACTGGATTATTATCGTTAACATCTTCAACCTTCACCTAAAACAGGAGAATATAGTGTAAGATCGTTAAAAAAGATATTTTGACAAAACTGAAAAAAATAGTTTTTCCCTCCTACCTTTACTTGAATAGCTTGCTGTGATCTGAACCCTCTGGGTAGACCTCGCCGTCCTACCAGTACTGTGAACATGTATGTATCCCTAGTTTCACGATCCAAGGGTCCACTTGTATACAACAATCCACCATCTGTCAGGTAGAACTTATCTTTTCCATCATCATTTGTGATGAGCCGCTCAGTGCTCTTCTTTCTGTCGGAGAGAAGGTAGGATAAATTGGCAACCAGCAAACCTGAAACAATACAACCTTCTCATCTATATAAACCTAATCTAGGATGATGGTGCGGAGTTTAAGCCTGAGCAAGAAGGTTCATTGAGAATATAGTTTCTCATTTGTTCCGGAACCCACGCGGGCCGGATAAGAAATGGGTCGTGCCAACCCAGCTCCAGTCATTCCCAGCTGATTATAGGGTTGGTTCACTATAATCAATATTCACTAGAACTGTCAACTCTTGATCACAGGGTTTCCGAACCTTGAGCACAGATTTTATCCTGAACCTAGCATTTATAGTATTATCTTTAGTAACAATCTTTCTTTTAAATTGCTTTCATAATATAAAACCCTTTTTGGAAAAAAATTGTTAGATTTTAATCACAATAAATATTTGATAATTGTTTAATTGGATAAAGATATATAAAATTGTATCCGGGCAACAAAATTCATTTATCGGGTCAGAAAGGGTTAAATATGAAATTTTAAATCAATAAACTAAAACTAATGTCCCAAACTTTACATATCTTAAAAATTTTAACTTTACTCGATCTAATGCATCAAAAGTCTATTTTTTAATGATTTTGTATTAATTTTGAAATTGGTAAAAAATGACAAAACAACAATAAGTTGATAAACCAAAGAAAGGAATTGAGTCTTTGCCACAAATTTGAATTTTCTAATCCCTATATCTTAGCAACCTGAAAGTGTAACCCGTTGATATTTTAAACATAGATTTTTGATTTTACATTATTCATAGTTTGAAATATTTCGGGTATTCGATATTGGGTTGCAAAGATGTACGGTTTAGAAATTCGGAGTTTGTGGCAAAGACTCAATTTCTTTGTTTAACAGCAACAAAGAAAAATGAACGTATTTCGTTCACTCCATCTTTTTTTAATATTGTATCGATAGAAATAAACTAAAAAATTTGGAAGTAAATTTTTTAAAATTTTTGATTTTTTGAAGCAAAAAATGTGATTAGATTACGTTTTTTTTATCTCTCCTCTGGTTAAAATATCTTATCAACAGTTGGTTTAATCCGTGAAATTGAAAGTTTAGAGTGGAAGTAAGAGTTTCTTTTCAAATCGGAATTAGTGTTTAACTTGAACATGATATTTTGAAACCGCTGAAAACCCACAGCATTGATTAGAACCGCTGAAAACCCACAGCATTGATTAGAACCGCTGAAAACCCACAGCATTGATTAGAACCGCGGAAAACCCAAACATTGATTAGAACCGCGGAAAACCCACAGCATTGATTAGAACCGCTGAAAACCCACAGCATTGATTAGAACCGCTGAAGACCCACAGCATTGATTAGAACCGCGGAAAACCCACAGCATTGATTAGAACCGCTGAAAACCCACAACATTGATTAGAACCGCGGAAAAAAATATTTTTGCAAAAACCCAAATTTCTAAAATTGGAAAGGATGAATTAGTGCTAATTTACTAGGTATGATCTGTATGATCCAACCATCCTTAATTACAGTATTTTATAACTCCCTGATAATCAGGCGGAGATATTCGTCCCGGAACCTTTAACCATAAACTCAGGGAACTAATTAGAACAAACCTCACACTTGCCTCAGGGTTGTCTTTATCCCTTGTCAAGTTGTCTTGTTGGGAATATTCCGACAGATTTCAATTCTTTTCTTTCATATTAAACCCATAATACTATTAGCGGGGATTTATGTAAATATTTTTAGAAAAAAAAATCTGCTAAACTATCATAAAGATTGTGTAACCATGAAACAATGAAACAGTAAATCAATAAAAATATTTTGAGTTTTTATTGAAATATCTTTTCTTTTGTGCATTTCAATACTTATCTAATAATTATTGAAAACTATTCTAGAACTTCCAGTAATAGTCACCGATTGAACAAATACACTCAATTGTTAAAATTTTTTTTTGGACGTACAAAAAATATGATAGTTCATAATAAAAAATTACGGATACTGACAACTCTATACTTTTTCATCCTCTGTGGAATTTCTTGATACAAATTAGAACAGCATAATCAACATGGGGTTAACATATGATTCATGGATACATAACGAACTGGAACCGGGTGCATAGCTAATTATTCGTTATGCTACAAAATTCACGCAAGAACACCTTTTATTGTTGCATTGACATTGAAAACGGACGGCACGGCTTCTTCATTTACTTGCGAAATTTTGAAGGATTAAAATTCAACTTACTTTCGGCGTTTTCAAGAACGGAGAAATCCAGCATTTTTGGTATCTCCTGCTCCTTCCCAAAATCTGCTTCTCCTTTCCCGAGCCGGACAATGAGCGGAGTTGAGATTTCAGATTTGGAATCCGTCACAAAAATATCCAGGTTGTAGCTACTCTTCCAATCCTGGTTCTCAAGTCCAGATACAGTCACTACACCAGTCTCGGCATCAATATCAAACGGAACTAAAAAATTGAAATTTGCGTAGTTTGAACAATTTCAGGAAATTAGTTTGAATTGAGCCCGATTTATCAAGAATAAATTGGAAGTCACTTCCGCTTCTTAATGGAAATCAGACTTGAAATTGGTTTAAAACCAATCCATGTAAATGTGGGACGGATATGGAGACACATTACAATCTTCTCAAGATTGGACCAATTGAGTAATTTTGGTTTTATGCCGGGAGGGGTTTAAAAAGACCTTATACCTTCTGAATTATAATTGTGCTTGAT
This sequence comes from Eurytemora carolleeae, assembly GCF_000591075.1. Taxonomy (NCBI): domain Eukaryota; kingdom Metazoa; phylum Arthropoda; class Copepoda; order Calanoida; family Temoridae; genus Eurytemora; species Eurytemora carolleeae. Next base: position 79,049 of record NW_019396251.1, on the reverse strand, counting down.
GGCGTATCTGATCGAGGTTGGATCCAGGTTCATGGTTCGAACAGTTCCAAGATACATTCCTTCTTCAAACTCTCCTTCTGTATCCAACCACCACTCATAAGGAGTCCCTTGGAACCCGGGAATATCATCATTATCCGGCCACTAAACATACAAATATCAGGCCACTAAACATACAAACATATAAATATCAGGCCATTAAACATACAAATATCAGGCCACTAAACATACAAATATCAGGCCACTAAACATACAAACATACAAATATCAGGCCACTAAACATACAAATATCTGTCAACTAAACATACAAACATACAAATATCAGGCCACTAAACATAAAAACATACAAATATTAGGCCACCAAACATACAAACATATAAATATCAGGCCACTAAACATACAAAAATACAAATATCAGGCCACTAAACATACAAACATACAAATATCAGACAACAAAGCATGAAAACATACAAATTGAAATATCCGTCAACTAAACATAAAAACATACAAATATCAGGCCACTAAACATACAAACATACAAATATCAGGCAACTTAACATACAAACATACAAATATCAGACAACTAAGCATGAAAGCATACGATTTGAAATATCTGTCAACTAAACATAAAAACATACAAATATCAGGCCACTAAACATACAAACATACAAATATCAGGCAACTAAACATACAAACATACAAATATCCTGTCACTTGACATACAAACATACACATATCAGGCAACTAAACTTACAAAGCTGGCTTCATTTAATTTACAAATATCTGGCCACTAAACATACAAACATATAAAGATCTGGTCACTAAACATAAAAATATAATAAACATAGAAACATACAAATATCCTTTCACTAAATACACAAACTTACAAATGTTTAAGAGAGTTCAGAGCAAAAAATCTAGAAAGAGAAAGCTGAACAAGAAAATAGGAGGGAGAAACAAAAGAAAAGAAAAGTAGAAACGAGGCAAGAAGAGAGAAAAGAAAAGAGAGAAGAGAGGAATAAAGAAAAGAAAAGAGGATATATTTAGGTCTTTTATACCGGTCTCAGAACTTTTATAGTTCTCGACCGAATTGCATTATTATTACAAATAAAAAGAACCAAAGATAAGAGAAAGGAAGATAAATATAAAAGAGTAAAGGAGGTGCAGGGAATCAGATGGATTGGATAAGATTGATGCTGTGGGGAACCTTGAGACAGTTTCCTCCCTCCCTCGCCAATCAATCATCTCCAACGGTTTGAGAACTATTAAGAAACTCAAGAGTCACTCCAGATTTCTACTGTCATACCACCATGCATCCAACCCAAATACCATATATGCATTGGAAACACCAGTCTCATAAAAGTAAGTAAATAATAACATCGGATTCTTGAGTCTATAGGCTTTACGTAGGCAGACAAGTTATGCAATGGTGTAATAGACAGACTGCCATTATATAAATTACACATATGTAGTAAACGCCAAAAACTGATATAAAAAGATCCACAGAGAGATAGTTACGCCCACTCCCCCTCCAACCCTTGACCCCCCAGCCTGATGAAGATTACGCATATTTGCGTAGCGTAGCGTGCTGCGTAGGATCCGCGGGATTTACTTGAATTTGCGTGATCAACGTCGGTTTCAACTCAACAGGGGTTTTCCAACATTATTGAGTGTCCTGTATTCACTATGGTACAGATATGTAGATTGTGGAACCTCTACTAAACTAGAACTATATCTACTAAACTAGAACTATATCTACTAAACTAGAACTATATCTACTAAACTAGAACTATATCTACTAAACTAGAACTATATCTACTAAACTAGAAACTAAGCTAGAACTATATCTACTAAACTTAAACTAGATCTACTAAACTATATCTACTAAACTAGAAGTATATCTACTAAACTAGAACTATATCTACTAAACTAGAACTATATCTACTAAACTAGAATTATATCTACTAAACTAGAACTATATCTACTAAACTAGAAATAGATCTACTAAACTAGAACTAGATTTACTAAATTAAAACAATAAGTTTACCCCTGAATTCCTTTAAGGTTGGATCCTTGTAATTTATTCCTTATTAAGATCTACAAGAGATACTGGAATTAAAACGAGTAAAGAAACAAACATCAGGAAAGCTTAGCTGAGAATTATCCGTTAATTTCATCTTAACTGTATACCTTATACCATAAAGCTCTTAATGCATACTATATAGCATGTACAGTATACCGTACACCGTATACCGTAAACCATATACCGTACACAGTATACCGTATACCATATACCATATATCGTATACCGTATACCGTATACCGTAAACCATATACCATATACAGTATACCATATACCATAAACGGTATACGGTATACCGTATACCGTAAACCGTATACCGTATACCGTATACCGTATACCGTATACCGGGTACCTTATACCATACACCATCTTCTGAATACTACTGAACAAAGTATACCGGACCATGTCCATATCAGAGGCAAAATACAATTGATAATATTCCATTCCAATCAAAAGGAAAGTTTGGACAGTACAATAGTCAAACAAAAAATAATTCATGTTTAAAGAATATTCTTTGAAAACGGAGAATCTTGATTGATTTAGACAACTTGGTTTCCCCTTCAGGCAATATATACTCATAATCTCTAGCCTAGTCAAACTAATTTAATTTCAATCTTCTCATCGAAAGAACGATCGAAGGTTATGCTAAGAAACATAATACTATGAAATTCAGGATGTATGCATATTTAAAATTGAATTGATGAAAGATCAATCCTGGCTCTATCTAAATATTTTGATTGCTCTTACCTTACATTATGTTTACAATAATTCTATTACAAATAGGAATAGGAGGAATACGACTGATTTTTGAATCAAGTTTTCGTTTTGAGTAGTCCAATAAACAAGAATTACAAAAGTTGTGCAGTTTACACAGACTTTCGAAACTTTTTGCTTTATACCCACATAAAGACACAATGTACAATTTACAGTTTCTGGGTCCCACCGTAACACCCAGAGTTAAACTACTGTTACTACAACTTGGAGTTCTACTACTGTTTCTTTTTCTGTAACTGGAGTTCTCTGTACTCCTGTTTTAATATGTACCTGGAGTTCTACAACTGCAACTGCAGATTTTCTTTCCTCCTCATTCTCTGGAAGATCAACAGCTTCAACAAAGAAACTCAACCTTAAAAAAGTGGATAAAAAACTAATAATTTTAAGATTATTGCCTGAGTGATCACAAGAAAAAAATCCAGTTTTTACAATGTTAATTAGAGTTGTGACTCCAAGAAAAGTCTGGGAGTTCCTGAAACCACCCAAATGCTTCCTAGAGTTTGGTTGCACTGTATATCCTCAAGTTGATTGTTTCTCTTCTCAGAAGAAGCTGATAAACCCTCACACGCGACAACAGCTTCAAAGCTACAAGATGTAATAAGAGTAGGCGTATGTTATATGGTTTAGAATTGAAGAGAAGAAGTGGGGTTGTAGATTAGAGATTAGGAAGTTAAGAATTGAAGGGAGAAGTGGAATTGCACACTAGATGTTAAAAAGTTTAGATAATGTAGAGAAGTTAAGTAGGGTTGTAGAGTAGAGATTAGGAAGTTAGGGATTTAATTGAGGAGAATTAGAATAGTAAAGTAGAGATTATGAAGTTAAGGATTGAAGGGGAGAATTAGGCGTGTAAAGTAGAAAATATGAAGTTAAGAATTGAAGGGTAGAAGTACTGTTATAGAGTAGAGATTAGAAAGTTAAAAAGTGAAGTGGAGAAGTAGGATTGTAGTTCTAAAAGTAGAGCACAAGAGCTTTCTAATGATGTATCATTTGTCATATTTGGACATAAAACATGGGATTTAGAGGGGGGGTCAAATTGACCCCCTCCCCCGCGTATCCTGGTTTTCAAGTACCCCAGCGGGGATAGGGTTAAGAATTGAAAAGAAGAAGTACTGTTATAGAATAGAGATTTAAAGGGGAAGTAAGGTTGAAGAGTAGAGATTAGGAAGTTACGAATTGAAAAGAAGAAGTACTGTTGTAGAGTAGAGATAAGAAAGTCAAGAATTGAAGTAATGAAGTGAATTTTAATACAAAAGATTTGGATAGAGGAAGAGAAAGATGGTTGGTTAAAAAAGTAAAAGTAAGAATAATAGAGGAAGTATAATAATGTTCTTTTCATCAAGAGTGAACCTGGGTGTGAGGTTGAGGTATGAAACCAACACAATCGCGGAGTGATTACTGTTTTGTCTGGTTTATTCAACCTGATGAATAGAAGGATTGCCTCTGGACCTAGAGCCTGCAAGGTAAGGTTTTCTCTGGGTAGCTTAACCTTTGAATAATCACAGGGTTCGTCAGATTTATTGAACAGAGGTTAAACCATTCCGTCAACAAACAAAAAACTCTGAATTGCAGTGTTTCTACCCTACATGATCTTTTCTAAGGATGGAGAAAACTTTGTATGTAAATAAACCTCCAGTTAGCTTAACTGTGTAAAAAACCTAAAGCTTGTCATCATTAAACCATTTATTATGATAGTATTTCAAATGGTTGCACTAACAATAATAATAAAGTATGTTTGCTGTAAAGGGTGTGGAGGGGGGGGGGGAATAATTAAGGTTAAACAAGGTACCAGGTTTGCTGTAAAGGGTGTGGAGGGGGGGGGGTCTCTTTCTTCCCTTCCTTCCATTTTCTTCTCTATCTATCTGTTCTCTCTTTCTTCCCTTTCTACCATATTCTTTCTATCTGTTCCCCCTTTCTCTGTTGGAGACGAAATATCTGGTTGTAAGGTTGACTGAATATGTTTTATGAAATAGAGAACGATTGTCTAAGAGTAACTTTAATAAGAAATAGAATTCAAACTTCTCCACTTTTCTTCAATTCTTTAGTTTCCTTAAACTTCCCCGTCCCGTTCTTAGAAGAATCTCTCCCCTTTCAAACTCTTTATCACCAGCTCCCTTCCATCCCGTTCATTAGAATATCATATCTTGTATCCCAGTCCCCCGTCCTGTGGCTAGAATGGTTTCAACCTTGGTTGAGTAAAGTGATCAATTGATTTCCTGGATTTTCTAAACATGACGGAGTTTATCCTTTAGATCAAACACAGCAACCGGAGACAGAATCAATATACACGTTTATAGATACAAAATTATATCCAACTCTAAAACATGAGGGTACAAACCTTAATTAAAAATAATATAACCTGTATCCTAGGACAAACCTGTATCACGGGATACAAGATCTGTGTAGAAACCTGTATACCAGGATACAAGACCTGTATAGAAACCTGTATTTAAGGATACAAGATCTGTAAACAAACCTAAATCCCAGGATACAGGATCTTATATAAACCTGTATCCAAGGACACACAATCCGTATGGAACTCTGTATCCCAAGATACAAGATCTGTATACAAATCTGTATCCCGGGATACAAGATCTGTATAGAAACCTGTATCCCATGGTACAATATCTGTATAAAAACCTGTATCCCGGGATACAAGATCTGTATAGAAACCTGCATCCTGGGATATATGATCTGTATATAAACCTGTATCCTAGGATACAAGATCTGTATATAACCCTGTATCCCGGGATACATGATCTGTATATAAACTTGTATCCAAGGTAAAAGATTTGAATATAACCCTGTCTTCTAGGATCCTGTATCCCGGGATACATGATCTGTATATTAAAACTGTATTCCAAGATACAAGGAAAACTAATACTCTTCTATTTATAAAGACCATTTAGAACGTGAACCTGCTCGGTTAATAAATTACTGCTGTGCAAAAATATGCTTTGTGAATATTAATATTTAGAATGTTTACTCACTTTCTTGACTGAGTGAATAGCTGTGTAAGGAAGATCTCCCCGGAGAGAGGATCCAAAGAGATGGGAAGAGATTCAGTACTGTTCCTGATTTTATACTTGATATATCCGTTAGTACCCTGATCAAGGTCTTCAGCTTGAACCTGACCAACTTTAGCTCCAACCTGTGCTCCAACAGGAACCAGGAACAAGTAGACATTATTTGGTAAGAATACAGGGCTGTTGTCGTTATAATCAAGGAGATGGATATCGACCTCAACACTGAAAGGTTCGGAGTTAGGTAGGACGGACGGAGAATCCTCTATTGCGAGAACACGGACCACGATATTCTCATATTTCTCACGGTCGAAAAGATCTGGTTTCTCAAGAATCAGACTTCCCTCCGAATCTAAAAGAAATGCTCCAGATGGGTCCTCAAGTGCATAGTGGAACACGGCGTTCTCTGGTTGATCCCGATCAGTTGCGGTAAACTGCATGATTCGAAAACCAGCGGGAAGGTTCTCAATGACCGTCATATTATATTTCTCGACCTGAAACTCAGGTTTGTTGTCGTTCACATCTAAGACGTCAATCTCCACCGCAGATGTGGCAGCCTTCACTTCGTTATCCTTCTGCCAAGCTGAGATATCAAGAAAGAATTTACCAGACTCAAGCTGCTCTCGGTCTAGCTCCCGGGTTAGATACAACTGTCCTGAATCCTTGTCTATATGGAAATATTTCATCTCGTTCCCTCCTGTTATTCCATACTGGAGCTCAGCTTTAATGGATGTATCCTGATCTTCTGCATAGATCGGAGGAGTTGTTTCCAATAGTCTTAGCTCCGTAGTTCCAGTCAGAGGATAATCTTCCTTAATCTGGAGCTTGTAAAGGGACTTGGAGAAGATCGGGTTTCTGTCGTCTACATCCCGTACTGTGATGAGCAAGGACGAGGTTGAGGAGAGAGGAGGAACTCCAGCATCCTGAAATATACCGCATGTCAGATATAATTGCACTAGGATTTTTCTCCATCATTTATCATGAGCAGAGGATGTAAGCTGGAAATATCTATGTACATAGTTCACTCAGAAATATATATTTGAGAAATGATTGAATTCTTTGCAATACGATTGTTTGCACAGAAACTAATATCCCGCACATTTACTTTTTTATTCCTGCTATTAAAACTCTTAGGGATGTATTGTCAAAGAATAAAGAGAAATGACGAGAGATAGATTTAGTTCTTTTTAGTTTGACCCAGCGTACAAAAAAAGAGGTTTAACTATGTCTCTCTATTTATTAAATCACTAACTATCATCATATATAATTTTTATTATGAATTTTCATTTGCTTATGTTACCTTTTTAGACTTTAAAATTTTCCCGATTCTAGAGACCTCAAAAAAAACTTGTTTATACAAATTGAGTTTGGTGAGAAAGTGTATTCGTTAAGAAGTTATAATGTAACAAAAATGATAAAAATAACTCTTTTGCCTTATCTCTATAATCTATGCATCTAGTATATTACAGGAAATATGAAAATCGTGATATATGTATTGGAACATTGTATAGTCAACAATAAAACATTATCCTTGATACTTTCCCATTTTCTCTAACTTTCTTCAAGCGTTATCTTCTCTCTTTCTTCCCTTCCTACCATCTTCTTCTCTATCTATCTGTTCCACCTTTCTTCCGGCCCTTCCTACAATCTTCTTCTCTATCTATCTGTTCCCCCTTTCTTCCCTTCCTATCATTTTCTTCTCTATCTATCTGTTCTCTCTTTCTTCCCTTCCTACCATATTATCTCTATCTGTTCCCCCTTTCTTCCCTTCCTTCCATTTTCTTCTCTATCTATCTGTTCTCTCTTTCTTCCCTTCCTTCCATTTTCTTCTCTATCTATCTGTTCTCTCTTTCTTCCCTTTCTACCATATTCTTTCTATCTGTTCCCCCTTTCTCTCTCTTCTCCTCCTCCAAATTTACCTCGTTCTTAACTAATTTTTTCTTCCAACCTCCATCCCATATTTCTTTTTCCTCAATCCCCCCAGCTCCCTCCCTGCATCTTCCACATTTTCTCTTCCCTCCATCCTTCTTCCTCCTTCCTCAACCTCCATATGAGCCCCTCACCTTTCCTTTCTCACTCCTCCCTTTCCTAATTAATCCCTTTTTTCCCTAGCTCCCTACTTGCTTCTTACTTATCCTCGCTCAATCCCTTCTCCCTCCTACTCAATCCCTCCTACCTCCTCCATCCCACATCCCTTCCCCTCAATCCCATTTCCTTTATCTATTCCTTCTTACACATTATTCCAAGTTTTCAAATGTCTGTTGAAAAGTAAGATTACCTCTGCAACTACTGTAAGATTGAAGAACGTATCTCCTTGTTCAAAATCAAGTTTCTTCCGGAGAACCAGGACAGCCTTTCCGGAACCTTCCAAAGAGAACTTCTTATCTTCGTTCCCGGAGAGAATAGAATAACTAATGAAGGAGTTCGGAGTATTGGGTTGATCCCTGAAATTAACAATTTTATAATCTGACTTTTTGGTTTTATCCTTTTTGATTTTATAATTTGCTAATGTTATCATTAAACTTTTTTTTTTAATAATTTTAATGAATGAAAGAATGACCTGTCTATAGCGTGAATACCCCTAAACACTGTTAATCCAACAGGAGTATTTTCTTCAATAGTTACATTGTATCCTAAACAAGGTTTATATAAGATAAAGAGATAATACTATAAAATATATTAGATAAGTTAAAGGTAAAGATATATATTAAGTATAAACCACATAGATCCAGACTGATGTGAAAAGTTGCAAAGTTTTTCAAAACCGGGTCGACTTTTAATTGTCGTAAAGCCTTGGCCTTTGGGTATCAGCAAAGTTATCAAATATTTTTACGTGAGAGCTTGCAACCGTTGGATCACTGTGAAATTTGTATGCAAAGTATCTAAATAATATAAAATATAATGTTGAAGCGATGAAAATAAAAATTAAATTTTTGTGTTGAGAAATTCTTTTCTTATTTCATATGTTATGTTGTAGATAAAGAGATAAATGTAGGTTATTTTACTAAAGATTTTATAAAACATATTTATACTGTGGCCTTATTCAGGTGGTGTATGGGGAAGAGGGCAGAAATGATAAGCTTGGGGCGGATATCTGATCATGTAAATAACTCAGGGATTAGGTTGAATAACCAACATGTGATGGAGCTACGGGATCAATTATACGTGTGTCTCCTATACAGGGTTCTTCTCACGTTTGTTGGGAAGGGATTGATAAAGGCTAAATACTCATAGTATGACCAAATATGGAGAGAGTTGAAGAAGGTTTGAAACTTGAATGCACATATAAAAAAGGCCTATGTATTTATATTTGATGTGATTGAAAACCTTATCAATAAATTAGAAAAGGCAGTGTTTACATACATCTCAAAAATATTTTTCGTCAAGCTATTCAAAAGTATTAAACTAGGAGGAGAACGAGAAAATAATATTTCGATAAACAAATTAAATCTTGATCAAAGGTTCAAAAAGAAAAGAGCTCAAGGAGAAATAACATCAGATTTATGTAAGAGGAGAAGAAAGCTTTAAGTTAAAAGAAAGAAAAACAAAGAAAAAGAAAGAAATGCACAAGGCTCTTTTGTAGAAATTAATGGAGGGTTTACGTCCTTTAAGTATAAACAGATAATTCAAGGAGAAAACAAAGAAGATAAAAGGAAGAATAGAATATTAAGAGTAATAAAGATTTGCAAGAAGAAGAAAAGTGAAAGCTGAACAAATGAGAGGAGATGGCGAAAAAATAAATCAAAACAGGAATAAGACAGTTTAAATATGATTAGGAGAACTGATGAAGGAAGCACAGAGAAGAAGAAAAAAGATCAAAAAATATCACAAGCATAAAAAGCAAAGAATAAAGGGTACATAAAACCTCGAAACGAATTGAAAAGAGAGATTTCAAATAAGGACTAAAAGTTTAAACTTGAAATGTTCAACATTATCTAAATCTAAATCCAAACTGTTCGTGCTGAAGGGTGTAGCTAGCTTATTTCTAAAGAAGAGTGTGGGGAGTTGAATGTAAAGGGGGAAGGGATATTTTCTGTTCATACAGTAGTGTTTATAAACCTACAAATACAATACGTCATTAATCAACCAGTATCAAGGATAGATGGATGAATAGATAGATTAATCACTGAAGGGTAATCATAAAATAATGTGTTTTAGAACTAAACACAGAGATACTTAGCTTACATGCAGGGTATAGAGATAGATATACATTCATATAGCAGCATTGAGATAGATATACATACATATAGCAGCATTGAGATAGATATACATACATACAGCAGCATTGAGATAGATATACATACATATAGCAGAGATAGATATACATTCATATAGCAGCATTGAGATAGATATACATACATATAGCAGCATTGAGATAGATATACATACATACAGCAGCATTGAGATAGATATACATACATACGGCAGCATTGAGATAGATATACATTCATATAGCAGCATTGAGATAGATATACATACATATAGCAGCATTGAGATAGATATACATACAGCAGCATTGAGATAAATATAATACATACAGCAGCATTGAAATAGATATACATACATACATCAGCATTGAGATAGATATACATTCATATAGCAGCATTGAGATAGATATACATACATGTAGCAGCATTGAGATAGATATACATACATACAGCAGCATTGAGATAGATATACATACATACAGCAGCATTGAGATAGATATACATACATATAGCAGCGTTGAGATATATATACATTCATATAGCAACATTGAGATAGATATACATACATATAGCAGCATTGAGATAGATATACATACATATAGCAGCATTGAGATAGATATACATAAATATAGTAGCATAGAGATAGATTTACATACACAGCAGCATAGAGATATATTTACATACATACAGCAGCATAGAGATATATTTACATACATACAGGAGCATAGAGAATGACATAAATAGACTAGCATGGACAGATAGACTTCACAAACAGAGAACTAGATAAAGTAACTCATATCATAAAGATTAAAAACGTACTCTGAAAATAAATAGGCAAATAAATACATAGAGTATTGAGATTGAAAGGAAAAAAGTAATACATAGACAGACGTACAGAACAAACGTATAAACATATACAAACACTAACGCGCATAGACAAGTAATGGATAGACAATAACATAAAACTAACAATATTTATACTTTTAAACACAACACTAAACATCTAATATATTTATAACCTTCATAGATAGACATCCGATATGAACACAATATCAGACAATAGAGGTTTAAGAATCTTTGAAATTAGATGATAAACAAAATATGTAAGATTCTGGTATCAGTAAATCAGTGATTAAAGATATGGGACGAAGGATGAAGAAGAGTAAAATCAAGATTTATATTCAAAAAGATCAGATTCCATGATTTGTTCTTTAAACAAATGAGATGGGACTAAATAGTCACGTAAAAAGATACATTTTTGGTTTTAGATTTACAACATAATTGGGATACATTAGATTATTATAAAAACTTTGATACTAAAAACCGGAATTTTTTTCTTTTACTGGAATTGTGTTCGAAAAACGTAAAGCATAAGAGTTCACATAATTATACCACCCTGAGTTCTCTGTGAAGCTAAACTCACCCGAATACCAAAAATACAAAAACAACCCATTCCTTAATTCTGTATATGGATGAAAAATATCTTTATAAAACATTCCAACATTCCTTTGTTTCTAAGAATTTATTTTAAAGGGACGTTTGGCCTTTTCTATTATTGCTGTGAATTATACACTCCAAAGGTCGAATCAATGCTAAATTACTGGTACGATTTTGTGTTCTTATATCTCTTCTAGCTAATTGATTTTGTTTATGTTGTGATAACTAGTTAAGAAAATGAATGAAAGAAAATTAGTAGTAAGTAAGTGAATCTTGGCCCAGACGAATGGAATTTAGACAAATTTTTTTTCGTGCAAAAATTCTGCGTGATTTTCTCTTAAAACTCTTTAAATCCAGTCAAAGTCATATTTCCTAAACTCTATATCTTTGCATTCCAATGTCGTAGACCTTAGATATTTTAAATCACAGGTTTACACCATCAGGTTGCAAAGATATAGGGATAAGAAAATTAACTAAAAGAAAGAAATCATGGGCCGACATTTTGTAAAAGTTTTTTTTTATAAAACTCACCGTCTGCTTGAAAAACAGGAGGATGGTCGTTAATATCCTGGATAAAGATTGTTACAGGAAGATACGAGGTCTCCTGGTCCCGTCCTCGGCAAGCTAATCGGAATCTAAATATAATTCAGTCTCAGCTTGTACTCAAAGATTTGGATTTATTTTAGGTTTAGAGTTTTTAGGTTCAAGTTTAGATTCAAAGCTTGAAGTTTTACACCTCGGTTAAAGTTTAAAATGCATGTTTAGGTTTAGAGGATAACTTTTAGATATAAGTTTAGGATTAGGTTTAGTTTCGGCTTAGGTTTCCAGCCCGGTTTAGTTTCGTTGTAGGCGTACACACAGGTTTAGTTTGGTTAAGGTTTCCATCCAAGTTTAGTTTTGTTTAGTTGTCCATCAAGGATTAATATGGTTAAGGTGTCCATCCTGGTTTAGTTTGGTTTAGTTGTTCATCAAGGATTAAAATGGTTAAGGTGTCCATCCTGGTTTAGTTTGGTTTAGTTGTCCATCAAGGATTAATATGGTTTAGTTGTCCGTCCAACTTTATATTGGTTTAGTTTTCCATCAAGGATTAATATGGTTCAGGTGTCCATCAAGGATTAATATGGTTTAGTTGTCCATCTAGGATTAATATGGTTTAGGTGTCCATCCAGGTTTAGTTTGGTTTAGTTGTCCATCAAGGATTAATATGGTTTAGTTGTCCATCAAGGATTAATATGGTTTAGGTGTCCATCCAGGCAAAGATGAATGTAGACTTATTTCGGTGTGTGTAATCTAAGGTTTAGATTTAGATTAAGGTTATAATCATGCTCTGGTTAGGTTTAGGAAGTAAAGAATTTGTTTAAAGAACCGAATGTACAAAAATTCTTTATCAACTTGATGATGTTTAATTATCTAGCCCCGAACCTTACAAGAAGCAAAGTTGCATCCTCGATATGCAATAAACAATTTACATTCATATTTTTTATCACATACAAGGTTTGAATGAGGTTTATTAAATACAAGGTTTAGAATGAGGTTTATTAAATACAAGGTTTAGAATGAGGTTTCTTAAATACAAGGTTTAGAATGAAGTTTATTAAATACAAGGTTTTGAATGAAGTTTATTAAATACAAGGTTTAGAATGAGGTTTATTAAATACAAAGTTTAGAATGAGGTTTATTAAATACAAGGTTAATAATGAGGTTTATTAAATACAAGGTTTAGTATGAGGTTTATAAAATACAAGGTTAAGAATGAGGTTTATTAAGTACAAGGTTTAGAATGAGGTTTATTAAATACAAGGTTTAGTTTGATGTTTATTAAATACAAGGTTTAGAATGGGGTTATTAAATACAAGTTTTAGAATGAGGTTTATTAAATACAAGGTTTAGAATGAGGTTTATTAAACACAAGGTTTAGAATGAGGTTTATTAAATACAAGGTTTAGAATGAGGTTTATTAAACACAAGGTTTAGAATGATGTTTATTAAATACAAGGTTTAGAATGAGGTTTATTATATACAAGGTTTAGAATTATGTTCATTAAATACACGGTTTAGAATGATGTTTATTAAATACAAGGTTTAGAATGATGTTTATAAAGTACAAGGTTTAGAATGAGGTTTATTAAATACAAGGTTTAGAATTGGATTTGGCTCGGTTAAAGTTCATGTTAAATTTGTTTTAAGGCATATTTTGAGAATCCGTTAGAGTTCTAGGTTGGAATTAAGGTCAAGTTATGAAATGTTTTAAATTCATTTGGAGTTTCATCTTTTGGTTTTTGTGAGTACTAAAATTAAAAGGATTAAGAGGAGAATATTATTTTTTAACCTTATTTTATCAAGAATTAAGATGGGACTGATCACGTAGTTTTAAATGATCATTAAAGGATATTATTTACAATTTACACGGCCGCGCCCGTTTCAAGTCCTTTTCAAACGTTTTTGTAATTAATGACTCGTGGATTTTTACAGGAAATGCGTTAAAAAAATGGTATATTTGTGAATCGTAAACTAAAAAGCCATTTTTAGTGAAATTTTCAATTTCTATAAACTTTAAACCTGATATCTGAGACTGGTGAACTCTGGTCTGTGAGATCCTGTAAGGATCGAGCTAGGACGATCCCAACATGTCTGTGGTCGATCTCCTCAAAAGTGAAGAATCCATCCGTTCGGGACTAGAAATAATTAAATTAATAGTTATATAAATCATATACTAGTAAAATTTAGAAAATTAGTTCAAGATACATTATATATATTAAAAGAACTATATAAACATATTAAACTAGAATATTGTAGTTAGATGATAAAATATATAGGAATGAGGTTATAACATTTAATGTACACTGTACACTACATATAAGTTGTACGTAAGTAAATAAGTAACTTCTTAAAAAAAAACAAAAAACAAATAGTTCAGAAGGAATTATTTAAAAACCTTCCAAAATAGAGGTTGTAAGAATATTTCACCCCTAATTCTTAAAAATGATAAAAAGTAAAAAAAGGAAAAACATAAAGCACACAGTTTAATCTGATTATCTATTTATCTCTCTATCATCCCCTTGTGGAACAAAAAACATAAAGGCAAGAGGATTGTTCAAGAGATGATATTTCTGAACCATAAACTTTAACTTCAATACTCACGTAAATACCTGGAGAAGGGTTTATCCATTCTCATGGTATAATTTCAAGATGAGTCTGATTGTAAGACTCTAATTTCAAGGGTGTGCCCTGTATTGTATCCGGAGTGTATATGAGTACGGATTGAAGGCCCCGACTGTGAGAAGACAGGGTATAGTGTATATGGAGAGAACTGCTTCTCCGTAGGCGGAGATTCTTCTCAGCAAGATCCGTCCCGAGTTATAAGGAACAAAATTCTCAATATTTTCTCAGTATCTAATTATTAAATCTTCTTGATTTTTTCAAGGCTAGAGAGCCAAGTATAGGCATGCTGCAGGATAGTATGCGTCCTTTCACAATTCTCCTCGCTAAGTAGGTGTTTGAATATTATGTTAGATTCTATAATTAGGTTTCTGACATCTTTTCATTCTCTCTCCTTCCATAATATTAATTTTCCCGTAAAAAATGTTCACTTGAAATTACGTCTACAGTTTAAACCTGTAGAAAGTAGATTTATGTATACTAGATCTATATTTATCGATACTTCTGTATACATAACTTTAGATAAATAACTACTGTGGTACATGAATGTTACTGTAACCCATATCCTATTCATATCTGTAATAGTAAATAACACCTAAAACAATATGAACCAATTTAAATTCGCAATGGAACTAAAGAAACTGAGTCTTTGCCACTAACTCTGATTTTCTAATCCATATATCTTGGCAACCCAATTTCGTAGACCTTAAATATTTCAAACTATGATTTTTGTTAGATAAAATAGTCAAAGTTTGAAATATCAAAGTTTCACACCCTATGGTTGCAAAGTTATAAGGATTAGAAAATTTGAGTTTGCGGCAAAGACTCAATTCTCTTCCCTTAAACTCAAGCTTTCTTATCCCCACATATTTGCAATCTGATGGTGAATATCAGACTTTTTTGTCGAATAGAATTCTTGTTTTGAAATATAACGATAGGGTTTGTGGCGAGTGTTAAACCATCTTATGTCTAATAAATGTTTTATCCCGTTTTTCTGTTTTATAATCATTACATTTCAATATGTTTTCCCCTTGATCTGATTTAACAGATAAATACTATAATGTGTTGTTACGATGGCGTGCCAGTGTACGTTACAGTCTCCAATGCTGTTGCATAATGTGAATATATGTATATGGATGGTAATATGTCCTAGTAACCCCGAGCTAGGATTTAGAATTCTCTCTCTCTCCGATTTAGGATATGCCCGGACTATCTTCACAAATTCCGCCCAATCATCAAACATATTATATCCTAATATCTACTCTCACATTTCTTTCATGTTTATATATATATATATATATATGGTGTAAATACCAGAATATAGAAAGAAAATCCCCGGGTTTTATCTCTCAGGGCTTAACATTTACTGCCTTAACCTCGGCCTAATTTTGTCATGAACTAGACATTACTCATTAGACTGGATTTTCATGAAGAAAACATGAAATATACAAAACATTATTTCTTCATTGTATGTTTCCACATAAACATTATTTCATGATTTTATGCAGATAATAAACATTAATTCATGATGTGATGTAGATTAAAACATTATTTTTCGATTTTCTACAAATTTTAAACATTATTTCTTGATTTTCTACAGCTTATAAACATTATGTTAAGATGTTTAGCTTGAAATCCCCCGCGAACTATATATGTAAATATAAATGTTTGCCTGTGCACAGTTAATGGGTTTATTATTCCATAAACTAATACATATATTTGCATACTCTGACCACGAAGCAGTTCAACCCACCTTCCCTCCCCTCTCTTACACATCTTTCTTCACTCCCTCCCTCTTCCTCCCCTTCCCTCATTTTTCCTTTAGGCTTGTGTAAAGTCATCTCTCATTTCTTGAATAAGTTCTCAGTTCTAGAAGTGTATACGAAGAAGTGAATATTTCGAAGTAAAGGAATTGAGTCTTTGCCACAAACTCTGATTTTTTAATCACTATATCTTTGGAACCAAAGGTTGCCGACCTCTGATATTTCAAACTATGAATTCTGTTAGATCGAATAATCTGAGTTTAAAATATTAAAGGTTTACAACATCGAGTTCTAAAGATATTGAGGTTTAAATATTTGATTTTGTTCCAAAAGACTCAATCCCTTATAAATTTAAACAATTTAAACATTTAGAATTAAGTGAATAGAAAAAGCAGAAAAAAATTAAGAAGTGAACATGAAGAAGTGAACATGAAGAAGTAAACATGAAGAAGTGAGCATGAAGAGGTAAACATGAAGAAGTTAACATGAAGAAGTGAGCATAAAGAAGTGAACATGAAGAAGTGAACAGCAAGAAGTGAACATGAAGAAGTAAACATGAAGAAGTAAACATGAAGAAGCAAACATGAAGAAGTAAACAAGAAGAAGTAAACATGAAGAAGTTAACATGAAGAAGTGAGCATAAAGAAGTGAACATGAAGAAGTGAACAGCAAGAAGTGAACATGAAGAAGTTAACATGAAGAATTGAACATGAAGAAGTAAACACGAAGAAGTAAGCATGGAGAAGTAAACATGAAGAAGTGAACATGAAGAAGTAAACATGAAGAAGTAAACACGAACAAGTGATCATTAAGAGGTAAACATGGAGAAGTGAACATGAAGAAGTAAACATGAAGAAGTTAACATGAAGAAGTGAGCATAAAGAAGTGAACATGAAGAAGTAAACATGAAGAAGTGAGCACGAAGAGGTAAACATGAAGAAGTTAACATGAAGAAGTGAGCATA
Organism: Eurytemora carolleeae; assembly: GCF_000591075.1. Taxonomy (NCBI): domain Eukaryota; kingdom Metazoa; phylum Arthropoda; class Copepoda; order Calanoida; family Temoridae; genus Eurytemora; species Eurytemora carolleeae. The sequence continues at coordinate 61,644 of NW_019396251.1, read as the reverse complement.
AAGAAGTGAACATGAAGAAGTGAACAGCAAGAAGTGAACATGAAGAAGTAAACATGAAGAAGTAAACATGAAGAAGTGAACAGCAAGAAGTGAACATGAAGAAGTAAACATGAAAAATTAAACATAAAGAAGTGAACAAGAAGAAGTAAACATGAAAAAGTGAACATGAAGAAGTAAACATGAAGAATAATAAAAGAAGAAGTGAACATGAAGAAGTAAAAATGAAGAAGTAAACATGAAGAAGTAGACATGAAGAAGTAGACATGGAGAAGTAAACATGAAGAAGTAAACAAGAAGAAGTGAACATGAAGAAGTAAACATGAAGAAGTAAACATGTCGAAGTAAACATGAAGAAGTGAAGAAGAAGTGAACATGAAGAATTAAACATAAGGGGAGTGAACCAATAAATTAGTTTGATTGTGTTGAGTAAATAATAATTAATGGGATTAATTACAATTACTATTTAATGGAGCGGAAGAACTTATTTTCATAATTTCTCACGGAGCATGGTTCACCTGACTCCGTGAAGTCTTGAATCCAATGATCCGGGACGAACCCAAGGTTAACTCTATATTCTCTTAGCACGCGTCTTAAAGCTTGTCATGTAAGCACAAATTTAGTTTTCCAATCCTCCATATGTCGTTTAAAAATTCACGTTTTATTTTCCCATGTTTTTATAAAAATCACATCATTCCTCCCCCACACATCTCCTTTTTAGATCTTAATCCCACGTTCCATTATATTCTAAAGTTTGCTAAAGTATGGTGGCGTGCCCGGAATTTTTAGAAACTATTTTTAATTTGTTTTCGGGGAAGTGTAATTTTTACCCCCCTGGGATTCCCATAGCACCAAAGTATCATCTAAAATCCTCAATAAATTAGTTAAATCCCCACACACACACAGCTTCCTAGCACGGAAACCAAGAGCTCAGTTTTGCTAATCTTCTCAATCAACCCTATTCCTGATACTCAGTACGGTACTTGCGTGCTTAAATGCATCCGTTGGTGTATAACGACGTGAATCTTCTTCCAGTAATATTTAAATTAACAATACTTTTCATTCTTGAGGTTCACTACTCGTTTTCACGATTTAAGGGATTAAGGAATAGTGTAGACAAGACCCAAAATATAATAATACAATAATACGGACCAGACCCAAAATATAATAATGTGTGCCAGGACAGAATAAAACAAGATAGACCAGACCCAGAATACAATAATATGGACCAGACCCAAAATATAATAATGTGTGCCAGGACAGAATAAAACAAGATAGACCAGACCCAGAATACAATAATATTCAATAAGCTCATGACTGAAATACCTTCTGCCCTGTTTTCTCTATGTCATAGAGCACAGTGGTAATCAGAAAACAGTGGAGTTATTGTCGTATTCTTTCTTCTTTTATCATAAAATGTCGCTAAGAATATTGTAATTTGTAACTGCATGCTTTATTGCCAAAAACAATTTTTAGAAAATTTTACATCTTAAATTTAATTACAAGTTTTAAAATTAAAAGAAAGGGGAATGGCGACAATCATTCCACAGTTTTCTGGTCACCACTGTTCATATATTCAGCTTATTTGTACACGCAACAAAAAATATATTTCTTCCGTTTGTCCTGAAACAATATGGAGGAAAGAAAAGTAAATCATCGATTGAAGTAATATTGAAGATTGATAGATAGTCAGATTTTCATCATAAATGTGTTTTTGTGTGAAATGTTTTCAATAGCAGAATATCATCTTTAAGTACTATAAAGTTCAGTGTTATCCACTAAATATGAGAATTATAGTACGTAGCATATGTCAATACAATGAAGACGACTTTATATTTCATTTTTGATTTCCACCAATCTTTTAAACAGCAGAGACACATAAAAATATGCTTTTTAGGGATCAAAACATTATTAATAAAAAGTCGTCTTCATTGTATTGATATAATCGCCAATGTATGATATTGAGTATGCATATAAACTACAATATTTTATATGAAATAAATGTTGTCATGTGAACTGGGACACACTGTCGTTATTTTGTAGACTTACCCCATCTAGAGACTGAATTGCGAAGAGACGTCTCGGAAAGGCTTTGATGACAAATATCTGGGTTCCTGTTGGAGTATCCTCGGATACGCGAACCTGCTTCTCTCCATTCACTTGATCTTCGTCGGAGAAAACACAACCAACACCTCAAATATTAAAGTTCAAGCAAATGTAAAATAGTAAGTAAATACTATGTATTGCATAATAACATGTTAACATATTAAAGTGGCAGTCGAGATATACAATTCGCAGGATTGCGGTTTACAACGTAGATCTCATTACACAGTCTTTAAAACAAATTATACATTAACAAGAAAATAATCCATTGGTAATTAATATATTTTTCATAACATGAGTGGAATGTACAAGGTGGCGAACTGATGTGCTGGATGGCTGGAAAAGAGTCTCGATTATATATTTTTCGACATGAAAACAATAAGTGGAAAATAAGAGGAAGGTTAGATATCTAATTTTTTTTTACATTAAACGGACTCATAGTCTAATTAATAGTAAAATATTTTTATCGAAAATTAATGAAAATTCCGCAATTCGGAAAATGTAATATGAAATGCTGGATAAATTCTGGTGGGCTTGAGGAATACGGAGTATTGAGAGAAATGCGAAGGATCACGGGCAGGTTCAGAGGATTCAGAGCAGGGACGGATGATTTATAAAAGGGAGGAGGATTGATAAAAAGAAAAGAATCTAGGATTAAAAAAAGAAGATATAGAAACGAGACGATTAAAGAAAAATAAATAAAATGGAGATCCTAAAAGCAGGGCGGAATATTGAATTCAACAAGCTGATGATTGAAAGTCCAGAACGGAAAAACTATCAACCGGCCATATATATATATCGGATTAACAGTGCTTCTTGTGTCTAGGTCTAGGTCTTGGAAGGAGAATCAAAGATTTGAAGAATGTTGAATTATGTAAATGTATGAGATGAGATGGAAGTAAGGTCGGGCCCCCAATCCTAGGGTTCAGGATCAGGATTATATCACCTGCACCAGCTTCCTTCTTAACCCTGAGTATTGGTTTAACCAATACAACCATTTACTCTCTTCTCACAGATAAAACCCGTAAAAATTATGCAACAATGATAATTTCTCACGAACACATGTTTTATAATACGGTCAAACCAAAGATTCTATAATATACAAAACTAGCGCACTGTAGTTTCTAGGAGGAATTTAAACAATACTCGGAGTTTGTTTATGTTCCGCCCATAAATTGACGTACACTTTTAAGTAAACAAAGACAGGGTGTTCCTGGTGTATCTACATTGTGCAAAACTATGTTAAACGTAGGTGGTGTTATATTTTTCCAACCTCTCCCCATAGAACATAGTAATTAATCAAAACCAAGATAAGTTGATACGTCCTTATTTGGAAAACATTGATTGGTTCATATACATCCATCTTCCCGTTGTCAACTAATATTGAGATGAGATATTTTGACCCAATTTTATTATTTAGTCCAAAGAATCTTTCCGGCAATTCACATCAAACATCTTATTCTTTGGAAACAGTAAATTGTTATTAAAAATATTATTTTTGTTAATTAATTTTCCAACAATGATTCCTAGAGATACTGCAGGGAATGCTTCATCGTCGGGACAAAACATTTGTTGCAGTTCCTTCCGGTAATTAAACAAAGTAGTTACTAACAAGTATTCATTGGCATTGTGACATTGAAGTAATCAGGGTTCTAATCATCAACATAGAAAAACCTAGGAGCAGTTCATCCTGGAGTAATTATCCTGCTAACAAGTTCTCCCAATTGATATGATCGGTTTCTGGAACTAATTCCTGGTTTGTTTATCACATTACTCTGTTAAATGACTAGTTCTTTGAAATCTTTTGTGTACGGTGAAGAGTGGAAGGTTAGGATAAACCAGGGGGTAACTTGTCATACAAATATGGAGTATTGAGAAATATACAACAGTATGGAAGGTTAGGATAAACCAGGGGGTAACTTGTCATACAAATATGGAGTATTGAGAAATATACAACAGTATGGAAGGTTAGGATAAACCAGTGGGTAACTTGTCATACAAATATGGAGTATTGAGAAATATACAACAGTATGGAAGGTTTTGTCTGATAATAAAACCATATAGTGTGTACACTGTAATGTTAAGTAGATGGAGAAAAAAGATCAGGGACGGAAAAAGTATAAATTTTTTTCAAGATGTCGGATGCAAAGGTGAACAATGAAGGGGGGGGCATTAAACTCAGAAGCGTTTGGAGTACTGTAGGAGCATAGGACTTGTATGTTTGAATGTATGGAGTAAGGACGGATGCTTTTAGATTGCGAATAGACGATAAGAAAAAAGTAAACCTTGAAGAAGAAGGAACGGAAAGTTTAAACATCAAAGGAAGGATAAAGAGTGAAAAGTTTACAGATTAAAAAGCGATCAAGAGCAAAATACAGAAACAAAGGGAAATGTCTAAGAAGTGTGGGCTTATAGGATAGGATCGATAAGATGAACAAATGTATAAGATTAAAAAAATGAGTGGATGGATCAAGAAGTAGAAACAGAAAATGAAAGGATGGAAAATAAAGTAGAAACAGAAAATGAGAGGATTAAATATGTAGTAGAATCTGAAAGTGAGAGAATGGAACATGAAATAGAAACAGAGAGTGAGATTATGAAACATGAATTAAAAACAGAAAGTGAGAGGATGGAACATGAAGTAGAAACTGAAAGTGAGAGAATGGAACATTGAACAGACACAGAAAGTGAAAGGATGGAACATGAAGTAAAAACAGAAAGTGAGAAAATGCAACATGACGTATGAAAAAGAAAGTGAGATAATGGAACATGAATTAAAACAGAAAGTGAGAGAATGCAACATGAAGCAACTAAACTAAAAGTGAAAGGATAGGAAGGACCATGTAGTAGAAACTGAGTATTATAATGGAACATAAAGTAGAAATTAAAAGTTAGAGGAAGGAACATGAAGTAGAAACAGAAAAGGAGAGAATGAAACATGAAGTAGAAAATGAAAATGAGAGAATTGAACATGAAGTAAAAACAGAAAATAAGATAAAGGAACATGTTTTAGGAATTGAAATTGAGATAATGGAACATGAACAGAAAAAGAAAATGAGAGTATAGGATGAAACATGAGCCAGAAACAGAAAATGAGAGAATGGAACATGAAGTAAAAACAGAAAATTAGAGAATGGAACATGAAGTAGAAACAGAAAATGAGAGAATGGAACATGAAGTAGAAACAGAAAATGAGAGAATGGAACATGAAGTAGAAATAGAAAATGAGAGAATGGAACATGAAGCAGAAAATGAAAATGAATGGAACATGAAGTAGAAACAGAAAATGAGAGAATGGAACATAGAATAAAAACATGAAACAATGAAAATGAGTAAAGATGTATGATGTCCATGGAATAAAGGACGGAAAGTGAATGATGGAAAATTAAGTAGTACAGCAATATCAAGAATAGGACAGTTTAAAATAAAATTTTGGGACTATAGGACAAGAAGAAGTCGAAAGATATTATGTTAATAAATAGACCTTTTAAACCATTCGTTGCTAATACTATAAGCAAGGACGGACGAATGAAAGAGTAAAGAGTAAAAGACAGGAAGGACTGAATTCGTGAGGATATGACAGGGTGTAAGGACGGAAAGTATAAGAGTTGGTGAGAGAAAGATGATGGATTGCAGAATGGTTTACACTAAGTGTGCGGAGAAGAAGAATGGTATATATTATCAGGGTCTGTAAATAAACTGGGACTTGGCTTCGCCGATCAAAGAGCTTTAACACCCGGAGCTAGGTTTCAGATAATTTGATTCTTATATCAAACCTCAATTCAATTATTCACTTCGAAGAATCTTCGTCTACATCATCCATTGGTGCATAGCAAATCCTTCNCCCTGTATAGTGTATACTTAATGGATAAGTCCTCTGTCTCACTGTTTTCAATCAACCAGAAATTCAACAATGATTGGCAATTATTAGGCTAAGGTATACAAGGACACTTGCTTACAACAATCAAGATTCAAGATTGAAAACCTTTATGACAAATTTTATCTAAATGAATTGTTGGCAAAGTAAAAAATACCTTTTTGTTGTTGTTGTGACAGTACTGCTACTGTATGAATGAGCAGCAACAAAATCTTCATTTTTCTCCGCATTATTAACCTTCTGCACTTCAAAACATTATAAACCAAAACAAATCTTCCAGTCTATTTCACACGTCACTTAATGCAGACGGATGGGTGCAGAGTTTATATTTTCCCATTTCCTGGTAGCTAGAGGCTCTCTCTCCTTCCTCATCCCTCTTCCAGAATCTGAAACAATGCACGGGTCAGCTGGATTTGTCATTTGTTCTTTGTTTCCATCTATTTTTCTAATTATAAGAAAACAATAGTGGGTCCGGTATACACAACACACGCCTCACATATTGGAGTCGGAGTCAGGAAATGATAATGGACTTCTTGTCCGTCCTTCAACACCTCTTCAAATATACCCTTTTAACATAGTTAATAGAAATTACAACAAAGAAATAACGACAAATTTATACAAGTTGTAATCTCTGTCTGTTTGTTTGCATGTCTAATCATAACACAGAAAACCCTGGACCAATTTGCCTCAAATATGATTGGGGAACTCGGTATGTTCTTATTTTAATTCAACAATTCTAAGTTGAGTGGGTTTACTTTTGGAGAGAAAGATTAGTGTCCAAGTAAAGCATGCACGGGCAGCCGTAGAACATTTGAATTTCCGAGCTGGGTCAACCTTTCCGGTCCTAGTTTGTACTGTATCGCCCGGACATTGGGCAAATTAAGCAGATACTCAATAGGACTAGGACTAACAATGTTGGCGCGGTCAGATTTTAGGTTGAATTTACTTTTACTAAAGGGACAGAGATGCGTGCATGGTCACCAAGCTAGTTTAGAAATAAAATTGTCATAAATTCAAATTCTTCTATAGATTGTTTGAATTATTATCCTAGAAAATGCTTCCTCATAGTTACAAATTCCTGAGAAAATTGAAAAGTATGACAAACCAATTCCTCTTTGGGAGAAATGAATTATCTTTGTCCGGAATCTAAAATTTTAAAATTATAAATACTAAAAAGGCTTTGCTTGGAAAATTTGAACCATGAACAACAGATTTTGGTCCTTAAATGTTCTCAATTGCCGTATGAAGTGTTTCGATAGGTTTTAAACTATTGTTAGATCCAAAAAAGGGTTTGAAGGGTATGAAGGAGTTTGGTGAAAAGTTCCAAAAGGTTTAAAACATTATTAAAAGATTCTTTTTTTTTTAAAATTATGAATGAAGTTAAATTATTAAATATTCAGAGAAACTTTTGTATTTAAGAAAAATTCATGATTTACCCCTGCACCCTACATATCTTGTTATCTTGATCAGACCAATGATTTCAATATTGAAAATACATAAAATAAAACTTTTCACGTGGTTATGCACAAATATAGGTCATTAAAGATGAAGTTAATGTAGCCCACTTACAAATACTTTGACCTTTTTAAGATGAAATATTCACTGTTTAAAGTTTTTATTGTTTATGTACATATATGTTTGCAGAACACTGTAAACCAGATAGCTAGCAAGAAAGTCAAATGTATGCGACATTGCTGATTCGACATTGTGACCTCGTATCCCCTCAAGTTTTAGTTCCAAGCCCAAGAATGAGAAAAACAATTGTTTTGTTACATATTGGAAAGGAACTGAGTTTTAGCCACAAAGTCTGATTATCTAATCATTATATCTTTGCAACCTGATGGTGTTAACATTTGATATTTTAATCTATTCTTATTTTATCTAGTATAATTCATAGTTTGAAATATCTAGGGTTCCTGACATTGAAATGCAAAGATATAGGGATAAGAAAATCAGAGTTTGTGACAAAAACATGTTTGTTCTTCTAAATAGCTCTTCTCTCGTGAGGGTTAGAACCCCAAAAAGGTCTTGGAGGCCCTCGGCTAAGTGGTTTTCCCCTCAATTTAATTATCCTCCCTTAATCTCCCGGTTAAGTAGTAATTAATAGTTATAAAATGCAAAGTAACAAAGTCCTTCACGCTGACTAGAAGGATGATGAATGATAGGTTTTCATTAAAGTTAACAAAGTAATTGAGTCTTTGCCACAAACACAGATTTACTAATCCTAATATCGTTAAAACTTGATGGTGTAAACCTGTGATATTTCAAACTTAATTTATATGATCCAGCATAATTCATAGTTTGAAATATCTAAGGTCTGCGGCATTACAAGGATTAGAAAATCAGAGTTTGTTGCAAAGACTCAATTCCTTTGAAAGAATTTATTGTTTAAATTAAACGTTCCTAACTCTTATAAGTTGTAAATGCTAATAAAACTCTACAGAGATACTTCTTTACTTATTCTTTATTTTTTATTTTTTTTAACTTAAAAGTTCGTTAACTTTCTTGTTTTTACAGATTAATTAAATATTTATTAAATTAATTGAAAGAAATTAGTTGATATTTTTTTTCTGACCATCCAAATTTTACTTTATACCATTACAATTAATTAAGTTTAGTTCGGTATTAAAAGTCTATACAGCCCAAAGTAAAAGCGACAAATATTATTTTTCAATATTCTAAATCAAAAAATTGTTTCTTTTTATATATCAGAATATTTTTTATAATGCCGAAAACTTTGCAATATGATGTTTGTCATTAATTTCTAGTTTGTTCTTGAAGCATAATCTGATAGTTGATTTCGTGAGGTATTTTATTACATACGGTATGAGTAAACTTGAGACTGTATACTGAATGTATCCTGTATCCTGTATCTTGTATCTTGTATCTTCAACCTAACCTTGGGGGAGACAAATCTTGAAAACCCACAGGAAATGAATGACAATGAGATGAAAATAATTTGAGGTAATCTGGATAGTCTCATTTCTCTTCTTGTCTTGTTAGAATAAAACTTCTTCTTAAAGGGAGTGACTGGCTAGGTATGGGAGTTGAACTGACAGTGCAGTATTATAGAATTAATATTATAATTCATTTGATACCTATAGAACCTTTTCTCGTGTTAAAAATATATTTCTTACTTTGAAGTCCGTGTCTAAGTGTCTGTGCTTAGGAAACACGAAGGGGTGATTTATAATTTAAATTATTTATGTGAGCTGCCCTCCCCAGGTATGTATGTAAGGACAAGGTGCGGCTCAAGATGGTTCTGTATTTGTATCCAAGAATAATGAGGTGAGAATAAACGTGTGGGAATGAAGACTATAGAATTGAGGTTCCAGGCCGTTATCTAGACTTCAAACAGAACATTGAGGGCAAAAATATCAAAATATCAATTGCCAAATGATCAAATGCCTAATTATGGAGTACAAACGCAGTACGTTTCAGTTAGATCTAAAAGCTAGAAATGTAAACAAATCAGAGAAAAATCACAACAACGGATCGCACTGCATTGTTCATCTCAAAACCGGTTAAATGTCAGCAACAAAGAGAAAACAAAGAGGAGACGATAAGAGATAAGGGAAAAGACGAAAAGAGATAAGAGAAGAGAAGAGTAGAGAAGAGAAGAGTAGAGAAGAGAAGAGTAGAGAAGAAAAGAGAAGAAAAGAGAAGAAAAGAGAAGAAAAGAAAAGATAAGAAAAAAGAGAAGAAAAAAAAGAAGAAAAGTGATGAGAAGAAAGGAGAAGAGAAGAAAATAGATGAAAAGAGAAAGAAGAAAAATAGATTGCGTGAACGAGAGAGCTTGCATTTTACAGACGTTTTATCTATGTTTATCTATGTTTAAGAATACCTTAAACTTTAAAATTAACTTTATTGTTAAATTGTATATTTTTGAAGAAAAAAACTAGTTGTCCTAACTGTTTAGCGTACATTTTTTTGATCATTTAAAGATTTTTGATCATTTGGCATTTGATATTCTGATATTTTTGCCATTGGGGTTCGCGTCAGCTTGAAGTATTAGTATTAGCACCTTTGCATATTATGTTACTTTTAACCCTTTTATTTAAAAAAATACCCCACGAATTATTTCGAAGTACTTTACTGGGAAGTTAAGTGAATTTTACTTTACCAAGGGTTCCCAAAACCAATTTACAGATATATATATTCCTTACTATCCTTTACTGATATTTATTTATATATAGAATCCTTACAACCTATTACAGATATATATATATATATATGTGTAGATTCTTTACTTGGACATCCCTTATGTTAAAAATGGTTTGTAACCCCCCTATCCTTCGTTTTTTACCAATTTAATTGTAAAAATCTAGTTTTTTAAACCATGTAGAATAATGCCCATCAATTCTTTTTATAGTGTGCTGTATTCCTGTAACCCCCTGTGTAGATTGTAACCATAATATTGATTTGCATACAGAACTAATAAACCTTTTAACTGCATGAAATATACCATTACACTCGCTTGGGAACCCGGCGCTGCCCAGATTACTCATAGTTAATCCCACCGTTTACCCGCACTTGGTCGCACTAAATTTTTGCTATAAAAGTCGGTCTACTCAACTTAGAATCTCAACTTAGAACCTTGTTCCGAGGTTGGAACTTTTTAATGATAAAGCGCAAATCTATACAACGCCTGAACATTGATATCCTCATCAGAAACTTTTATTACAACTTACTTCAGTTTTTAAGTGTAAAAAAACTAATGACGTAATTTCAAGTGACCCTCCATTTAAAGATAAAAACATTTAGCTTTTACCTATTTTCATTTTTCAAGATGGAGAAACGACGACATTTTTTATTTTTACTCAACTATGTAATGGTTCAAAGGATACTGTTTTATCGGTTCTGTAACTTGTTAAATCGGAAGTCACTTAAGAGTAAAGTAAGTAGAGGTTAGTTTATCTCTACGGAGTTCTGTCATCAATTACTGGATTGATTAGATTAAGCTTCTTTATTTATTAAACTAGCGTTGCCCAGGGGAGACATGGGAGACATAGTTAGTCCCTCCGTTTACCCGCGCTTTATCGTAAAATATGATTTTAGCTATTTTCCTGTTAAAAGTGGACTCACTAATTTTAAAATCTCAAACCAAGCTAAGAACATTCCCGCTGTTCTCCTGAGTTCCCCAATTAAAATTTGAGGCAAATTGGTCCAGGGGTTCCTGAGCTATGATCGGACAAAGAAAGAAACAGACAGACAAACAGAGATTACAACTTTTTATATATAGATAATTCTAAAATAATATGAAATAGTATTCTTCACTAATTATGGATTAGAATCCGGTCATGTGTTCAAAATATTGATTTATTTTTCCTTCCTCCTTTTGCATTTTAAAATTTAAAATAAACAGAAAAATGTGGCTATTTCCTTTATTCTTTAAACGTAATTCTAAATAATCTTTGAATTAATTTTTTCTATTAAATAAAAAATAACTTTGCATTTGCGGAAAAATCTCCACGATATGTTTTAGAGAATCAAAATTCAGCTTTTTTAGAAAAGCAATGCCGAAGATTTTCAAAGTTCAGATAGAAATTAACAATTTATCAATAATTTTTCCTCTCCAAAATGACTGATGAATTCATGAGTTTTTAATTTTTTGACCAAGGAAATAAGATTTAAACTGAAATATATTTTAATTATTGCAAACTTATGAACTGTTCTGAATATTGATATATGTTGGATATGCATGTGTATCAATGTTCTCCAGGTCCTGAAATGCTCCGGGGGTGGTTGATACGTTATTTCTTTACATATAAAATACAGAACATATATAGGACGGATTCTCATCAATCATCTTCTCATTAACACTAATCACACTGATAAGGAAGGAAAGAACGAATTAGGACGGAGAGAAAGATGTGGTTTTAATACAGGATACTGAATAATGGATTTATACAGGATACTGGAGATATACTCAGGATACACAGGATACAGCTAGCAAATATTCAAAAGACTGAATACATGTGAATAGTGGTGCATAGTGAGTACTGAATACAACGAAAATTGGATTATAAAAATATAACTCAAAGTTCTTTAAAAGCCAAACATAAAAATAACCTAAACAACTTTTGCCACAAACTCCAATTTTATAATTCCTATATCTTTGCAACCTTGTTCTGTAAAACTTTGATATGTCAAACTTAGAATATTTGATCTGGTAAAATTTACAACTTAAAATATCAAAGGTCTACGACATCGATTTGCAAAAATAAAAGGGTTATCAAATCAGATTTAAAAAAAATTATTTTGAATAGCTCACGTATGCCTATATCTACATACATTTTCAAATAAATTAGTTTATTGGTTTCCCACTATATCAACCTATAATTCCGACTATAGTTTAATAGTTTCCAGATAAGAGTGCCGACCTACCCCTTAATCAAACTTAATTGAAAATGAAAATTGAACACGTAAAGTTTCCTAATGTTATTTAAGGATGAATAAACTAATGAATGATAATTATGATGTTAGGCGTATGCAGAAAGTCCGAAAAAGTTAAGAATTTTTTTGATCCTCAACATCAAGTGTTTCGAACTGTATGTATACATGCTAAAAAAAAATTCTGAAGAACAAAATGCCGTTACCTCCTTCACCTTTTTTTCGGAATCTACAGATTTCACAGTTTTTGTTAAATTATTCTTTACTTTTTCTTCAAAAGCTTTGAGTATATTTATGTTTCACTCAATATATGTTAGCGTTCACATCACTCCTCCGTCGCTGACGCAAATACACTGACGTTGCGTAGTTGCGTACTCATGTGGGCGCGGCGCTGAAGATGGGAAGACGCGAGGGAGGGATGGAGGGAGGGGAAGGGAGGGAGGGGTTATGCAGATACGGAATGCCGTTAAAACATCTTCCAATTCAAGATTTCCCGCTCTTCCTTACATTCCTTACCTTTTCTCGTCTCGCCTCTATATCATTCCTGTACATTATTTTTTTCTTCACATATTTTGTCATTTAAAAAAATAATAGCTTTTCTCTTTCTCCGTTAATTAATTTTTTATTCCTCTCTTCATTTCTTCTTTCGCATTAGTACTTCATACCTTTCTTTTCTTATATTTAATCCCTTCCCCTTCCTTATTCAGTTACTTTCTTTCCTTTTTTTATCCACTTTCCTTCTCTTCCTCTCTTCTACTCTCCTTTTCTCCTTCTCTCTTTCTCTCCTTCTTTCTTTCTCTCCTTCTCTCCTTCTCTCCTTCTCTCCTTCTCTCCTTCTCTCCTTCTCTCCTTTTCTCCTTCTCTCCTTCTCTCCTTCTCTCTTTCCAATTTTCTTTATTTCTTTTCCCCATCTTTCTTCACTGGACTCCGGTCTTCTCTTCTCTTTTCTTTGTTAATTTTGTTCTTCTATTCTTTTCCTTCTTTCTCCTTTCGCTAATTTATTCTTCAATATCTTTTTTTTCAAGCTTCCTTTCTCCTTCAGTTCACTCTAATCTTCTATTCTTATTTTCTTCTCTTCGACTTTAATACTTTCATCCGGGACTATCTAGTGCTAGATGTTTTCGGTTTCTTTAATATGATTTTAATCGTGTTTTGGTCTCAAATTCAACAACCTTTAAACTTACATAGTTATCTTTTCCTACATTTCATTTAAAACGTATCCACTATCCACCGACCAAAAAAACAAGTTTATGAAACTATTGTGCACTCTGATCATGCATGATCACTTTATACTAATTTCAACTATTTATTTAACACTGTTATTTTGGTTCGCAGTGTTATAAGCTCGGGACAAAATATATTCTAAAAAAGCTTGAACTTTCTTGATAAAGAGAAAATTTCTGCCGAAATCTTTATAACACGTCGAACCAAACAGTTACTAGACCTAGCAGTGTGTCTCGCCTGTATATAAAAATTTAAGAGGAAATTTTTTAAATTTATATTTAAGGGTCGGCCGAACCGGTACAACACATGTACTGCGTGTACATTCAATCTGTCTGGGCTACCAAGTGAAGGGTCGACCTAGCCGGTACAACACATGTACCGCATGTACATTCAATCTGTCTGGACTACCGAGGGAAGGGTCGGCCGAGCCGGTACAACACATGTACTGCATGTACATTCAATCTGTCTGGGCTACCAAGTGAAGGGTCGACCTAGCACATTTTATGAAACAACTGTAGCCTGACAAGATCCCAGAGTGCTAGTAACTAAGAATGAAAACAAAGCACTATGGCTGGGAAAAGTTGTTTCGACCAAAATATATCTGAAAATTGCAGTTTAACTCTAAGGAATTTAATCTGTCACAAACACAAATCTCTATATCTGATGGTGTAAACCTTACTATTTGATCTAACAAAATATATAGTAAATTGTGATTGCTTAATTGTAGTTGAATAAAAATATGAAAAAAATATGATATAGTTAAACACCTAAGATTTACGACATTTGGGTTGCAAAGATATAGGGATTAGAAAATCTGAATGGTGTTTTGTAAAATTTTATTCAATTGTCCCATTTTTTTAACCCCCTCTCACCATAAAGCCGTAGGCATAGTGCGAGTATTCTGTGTATAAATATTGAATCTATATTTAGGCAAGTATAATTTTAAATCACGAATATCGTCCATGAACAAACTTAGTATTGATTCAAAACATTTTCTTGAAAAACATCATTTTTATGTTTAGATTTTACTTTATCAAATTTTTCATTCTATACCTCAATACATTATCACGCGTCATTATAATTTATTAAAGATTTAATAGAATAAAGATAAAAAGAAGAAGAATGAATTGGTGGGAAGGCGGAACTGCCAGGAATTTATGCACGCTGAACAAAAACCAGTGAATAAAGAATCTTTTCACTGCAGAGAAGATTAACAATTAAGTTAGGAGTGATAATAACCTTCATATTTGTTTAATAAGAAAACATTTTTACTTTACAGCTTTGCATAGCTAAGTACAAAGCTCAGCAAAGGATAAGTAAGTAAGGTGTTTAATACACAAGAATAAGTGTGGAAAGGTTGAATATTTCAGGATAAGTATGGAATGGTAGAATATATCAGGATAAGTATGGAAAGGTTGATCAGGATAAGTATGGAAAGGTTGAATATATCAAGATAAGTATGGAAAGGTTAAGTATATCAGGATAAGTATGGAAAGGTTAAGTATATCAGGATAAGTATGGAAAGGTTGAATATATCAGGATAAGTATGTAAAGGTTGATCAGGATAAGTATGGAAAGGTTGAATATATCAGTATAATGGAAAGGTTGAATATATCAGGATAAGTATGGAAAGGTTGATCAGGATAAGTATGGAAAGGTTGAATATAACCAATGCATGGTAGATCAGAAATCTGCAGGGACGAATATTGTTGAATTAGAGAACTGAATCTATTAACACGAGTGCCAGTGAATTTGCATAATTCCTGGAAGATAATCTATCAAGATACCCACACGTATACTCATCAAGGTTTCACAACTGTGTAGGTTTCAGCTGACTGTAAGAAATATTCCTTTCTTCTCCTTATTTCTTTATGGCATTGAAGGGAAGTAAAATTAAGGATGAAAGTATGATTTCTGAGAAATATTGGTGGATTTATTGAGTTTGACGGTTGGTTGGGAGGGTTGGTGGGGAAGGAGGGGAAGTCCTCAGGAAAAATTCTAAGGTTAAATACTATAGAACTAGATGTTGCCAAATTTTTTTTTTTGAAAATTTGCAAATTTTTTGCAGATTCTAAAAGTAGAGCATAAGAGCTTTCCAGTGATTTATTATTTGTCATATTTGGACATCAAACATGGGATAGGAGTAAAATTCTTTTATTTAGTACAGTGATACCTAATGAGAAAGCTGTAATCCGTAAGATATTCGTCTGCTATGCTTAAAATTTGTTTGTTTATGTTTTGATTGCATACGGTTGTACTTAGTAAAACAAGAAAATTACAGTTTACAAACACTATTTATCTTGCAGAGACATTATAGACACATATTTACAACCATTTACCGTTTTCATTAAATAAACTCTAGCAGATATAATATATAATATCATGTCTTTTAAATCAGTTATTACAATGCTAGTTCATAACAAAGACGATATTGAATTCTTCACTGAATTCCCATGTTTATTGGGACACCCTGTATATATGCGGATAAGGTTTATCCCTAAACGTTACAGGTAAAACTGAGCCGCAGAATCCTAACCGGAGATCCATCTCTAAAGTTTTTCCCTCTAGTAAAATTTTGGAGAAAAAAAAGTTCTAATAAACTTTATAAAAGATTCCGACCGACCACAATTATTAATGGAAAAGTGGCGCGAAGCGCCTACAACACAAGCTATCTAAATACCGTAATAAGAAAAGAAATCCACCAACACTTTCCAAAAATGTTCAAAACTTCACTCATAAGCTGCTGCCGAGGAGGGTGTGAAACACGAAAAAAATTGTACTGCAAACAAAACAGAAAAAAATTTATTTTGCTTTCAGATTAAAAAAAAAACAATTATGCATGAATTTGATGTAGACATAACTATAATGTTTTCCAGGTGCACTGTCAAACCCTGTGTGTTGTATATGGTGTATGGTGCGTAATCGTATACAAGAAAATAACCATATAGATGATTTAATGTTTACTTTCCGCGACATCTTGAAGTTGATGAAACCCAGAGATCGTAATCTCAGAGAGAGAGAAGAAAAGAGAAGAAAAGAGAAGAAAAGAAAAGATAAGAAAAAAGAGAAGAAAAAAAAGAAGAAAAGTGATGAGAAGAAAGGAGAAGAGAAGAAAANTCAAATATCAAATATTCGATACTTACACTGATAAAAAACACTCTGATCATACATCAATGATAAGCAATCAAATATTCGATACTTACACTGATAAAAAACACTCTGATCATACATCAATGATAAGCAATCAAATATCTAATAGTTTTATTTACAAATAAAGTTTTCACTTTTTTCATATTATATGTAAAACGTTACTAAAATTCATTTCGCAGTTTTCTTAAATATCTTAATGCCAGGCAACTCCCAAAGATTAATACAGAATTTCGTCTGACAATAGACACAAATAATTACTCCCCCCCCCCATGCCTCCTTATCCGGAATCATACACTTGAATAGTTCTGGTTAAACCATAATTGTGGAGAAGGTATAAATATAGGATATTGTTGAACCCAGCAGGACGGAGCAATATATAAACTTAGCTCCCTGATAAACCATTATTCTCATACCCATTTTATACTTAACCTTATATAAACCGTTCAGTAGCAGGATCCAAGCCTAGTTCGAGGATCAGGAAAAATAACCTGTAAACAATTTTCTAATATGGTTCGGAAGCTTAGTGTTAGAAGTGAGTAATTTCAAAGTGAGATCCTAGACCGAGTTTCCGGCTCCAGTCTAAACAATACTTGGAGAACTAGGGATATCAGGGATACCAGGGATACCAGGGATACCAGGAATCCCAGGGATACCAGGAGTACCAGGGATAC
>NW_019396251.1:40161-44038 GCF_000591075.1 Eurytemora carolleeae | reverse complement strand
TATACCAGTTTATACCAGGGAGAAAGAATAATGAAATAACAGATAATCAACTTACCATATTATTAATAATGCAAAATTATACTTATGCAATATAAATAAAGGGTTAGTTAATTATTGACTATAAGGCTGAGTAGGTTTTATTATAGGTTTGAAAATATTTAACTAATAGGATTATATCTATATGAGTCTAACTGGAGTTGACAGAGTTGTATAACTTGGCAGGAAGGAGAGGAAGTTTTGTAACCAGGTCCAATAAGGAAGATTAAGCTGCTCCTATAATCACTTGTCTCTCAGTTCTTCAAACCCAGTATTCAGCTTGTCATTCACACAGATACTGTTTAAACAAACTGTACTGAAAGTTTAATATTGTTTTTATTCTTCAGCAGACATCTTACAAGTTCTTTAAATTGTCCATTAAAGAATGATTTGAAAAAAAATTCACTTCTTCAAGAACATGATCATGTACGTGTACTTGTGAGTGTTCATGTCCATTGTCCATGTACTGTATTGTACTGTTATTACTCGGATTAACCACCCTGATATTACTATTTAAAAATGTCTGTAGAGTAGAAGAATACCGTTCCTGGCAGATTGCGTGTATGCAAATATATTCGCGAGAATTAGCTGTGCTAAATATTCAGATCCAGATATTGAGCCTAAACCCAAATACTTTAAAGGGACAAACTGCCAAAACAAGAAATTATGATTTAATATTTTTAGGATCAAATCTGGATAAACGGTTTTTGAAATACATACTCATTATTTGTTTATGATTCTCATTTCGAATTTATCAATTATTTTTTTATGATTAATACAGTTGGACCCATAAATCTGTCAAACAGGATGTCGACTGTTAGGCTATAGTTAAAATTTTGAATAGTCCAATGAGCATGAAACAAAGCAATGCTGTATTGTACAGCGTACACTGTACATACACCCATCCCACTTAACAAGTTAATCATTAAGCTATTTGTGACACTATTTGCTGTACTGCAACATTAAATACTCATGTATTGCTAAAATGTTGTTTTAAACTGTACAAAAATATAACATTACAGCAGTTAATGTGCCAAAAACTTGAATTTATATTTAAGTATTTTTATTTTATTCAGACCTGCATAAGTATTTACATCTCACCCCTGCAACCAAACAATTCCGTTAATGGTTTCACATTAACCAAGGAATGTTCCAGTTCATTTGCTTTATGTATCTTTACCATGTAAACCATGTTAAATGTTATTTAAATGTTTTGTATTTCAGAAGTTGCAATTTTCTAAAAAAGTTAAATTAAAGATCATCCAGAAAACAATCATAAATTATAAAATTGTCCAAAATCAAAAAGAATATGATTTTAACTGTCTCTGTGTACTTTGCTCGTTTGTCTGTTTGGTTGTTTTTAATAAAAGTAAAAACAGTTGAACCGATCGGGTTCATGTTTTTGTGGCAATTTAACCCACGGGAAGGTTTATTATGTTTCCCGGAAAAAGATTATATTTGTTTAATTTGACAAATCTATTCATATTAACAGATAAATTCCTAAAATTATGCGTTTTACAATTTCAAAGAAAACCCCGTATTTAAATGCAAAATTTAAACTCTAAAATTGTTACCAGAAGAGAGGCGCGAAGCGCCCGGAAAGTCTCGCGTAATGTACTTCGGAATTAAGTTTTAAGAATAGCTGTACTCATTATTTCTTCACTATCATAATAGTTCTTTTTAGCATTTGTTCATCTTTAACAATCTGTTAAGTGATGATCAGCAATCCTAATTTAAATATTTAAGATGAGACAAATTTCAAATTATAATTCATTACAAACCGCGAAGAAAAAAGTATGATAAAAATTTATCACTTAAGGATCTTTGAGTGGGAAGGTTCAACCAGGTTGATTTTATGCTGAATAATATTGCTTTGTGTTCAATATGGTTGATATTGTGTTAGTCCAGTGTAACGGTTTATAATTATCATCTTCACAACTCTTCTGTAATCTTTGTTGTTGGTTCAGCAAACCTTGAGGTTGGAAAATACTGTTTTTACATCTAATCATTATAATTGTTGTTCCAACATCATCTTTATTGACCCCACCCAGGTGTCTGACTATCTACTAGAGAAAGAACTGCATAATGTATATTTAAACTTCCTCATAGAGCCCAACCTTCAACCTTTCTTATCCCCTAGCATACCTGAGCTGTATCTTATTTCTTACCAATCAGAATCTTACTCATATCTCAGCTGTATCTTACTCCTATCCCTTAGAATAGCCAAGCTCTGTATCTTATTTATAACCAATCAGTATTGTACTCTGTATTTTACTCCTTTCTCTTAGCATACCTAAACTGTATCTTATTTCTAACCAACCAGTACCTTACTAGAGTATCTCAGCTGTATCTTACTCCTATCCCTTAAAATAGCACAGATCTGTATCATTATTCGCTACCAATTAGAGCCTTACTCATATCTTAGATGCATCTTATTCCTAACCAGTCATGGTACCTTTCTCTGTTTCTTACTCCTATCCCTTAGTCTTACCTTTAGCTTTACCTTACTCCTATCTTAGCTGTATCTTACTCCTTTTATCAGCTGTATTTTACTCCTATTTCAATCGTATCTTACTTCTATCTTAGTTATTAAACCTTCAACCAAATTCAAAATTTAGGATCGTCTTCCAAATTTAAAAATAGTTTTAGGGATAAAGTAAATGATGATGACTTTTGGTAAGAATTGCCAGAATTGCCAGAAGAAAATTATTAATAATAAACTCCAATTACAAAGTATTTTTCATTGGAAACTATTTAAGGATAAATATTCGTCAATAAGCTAATTGTTTAATATTAAAACACAAATCTCTGACTCCAGATTTAATGATTTACCGTGTCGAGTTGAAGATGTGCGTCACAGTGCGGTGTAGCACATCCGTTTCTTGCAGATATTCATCTTCAACATCTGACAGGGACAGAATCAAATTCTCATTTATGCATACAATACTTCCACACTTGGCTGGTAGAGAGAATCTTGGAAATTGTCAATGTCATCTCCAGGAAACTCATTCTTCACTATGATGAGAAATTACAAGGAGATTTTGAGCAGAAGAAATCCTTTTTTTTCGTATAGTTGAGGTATTAAGGAACTGACAAGGGAAGGTTGATGCAAGGTTGAAATATTAAGTTAAATGTTTACTTTAGTTTTCCAGGTTACCTTGATATTTGAATATAAATATCATTAGCTGAGCTTCCCGAGGAAAAATCTTGGTCGAGAGTTAGAATAAGAAATGTAAAAATCTGCCAGTATTCAATAAAATATCTCAAATTATAGGTTCGGAAGTTTGTGAAAAGGTTTTAATGGAAGGCCTGGAAATTTTTTCAAGGTTCTTTGTCTTTATGCAAAGGCAAAGAGTTTACGAGTACATATTTAAGTCCTTAAGTTTACTTTTTTTACACGTTTTCACATTTAACTCGTTCATTCATTCATATTTTACCAACAAAAGAAGTTCAGGCGTTCCTATGAAAGCTTTATTTCTTATTTTAGTTTTCTTATTTTTCTGCCTTTCTTTCGTCTTTTATCCTTGTTTAGCAGCCTAATTTTATTGATTTTTTTTTCATAATTTGAATTTTGTTATAGCTAAGAGATATGAGAAGTTGAAGAATATACAGGAGATCAATCCTTGATATTAGAGCTAGGAGATATGAGTAGACGTAGGATATACAGGAGATCAATCCTCGATATTAGAGCTGAGAGATAGGAGTAGATGTAGGATATACAGGAGATCAATCCTCGATATTAGAGCTGAGAGATAGGAGTAGATGCAGGATATACAGGAGATCAATTCTTGATATTAGAGCTGAGAGATAGGAGTAGATGTAGGATATACAGGAGATCAAT
>NW_019396251.1:0-39400 GCF_000591075.1 Eurytemora carolleeae | reverse complement strand
GTAAGGGAGGTGGAGTTTGTAATTATTTATCCTGGGTTATAGAATAAATTATAAATATTTTGAATTTATAATTACTTCAGATTGATTCCTAGATGTCGCAATAGATTGTGAATTTTACAAGCATTCCAATTTTCCCACAATGCTTAAAAGATTTGAAGTCCACCTAGTAATAAATTCATTAAACCTTTCATCAACATAATTATCTATTCTTTAAACCTTCCATCTACCTAGTGATCTATTCATTAAACCTTCCATCCACCTAGTGATCTATTCATTAAACCTTCTATCCACCCAGTGATCTATTCATTAAACCTACCATCCATCAAGTGATCTATTCATTAAACCTTCCATCCACCTAGTGATCTATTCATTAAGCCTTCCATCCACCCATTGATCTATTCATTAAACGTTCCATCCATCTAGTGATCTAATTATTAATCCCTCCATCCACCAAGGGGTCTATCCATTAAACCTTCCATCCATCTATACCCTAAACCTTCCTTACCCATGGTGATCTCTTTATCCAAGCTTACACCTCTATGATCAGTCATTGATCCATCCAACCGTCCATCCTTTCTTCCTTTATTATTCACCTTGGATCGATTATTGATGAATGTTAAACGATTTGTTTAGTATAATTTCGCCATTCCTGATGGACTGTCTATTGTCCCTTTAATGATGGATGCATAAACATCCCTGATATAACCCAGGTTTAAACTGTCTGGGTCTATGTCATAGAGATACCTTTACAGGGTTCAGACCTTGAGTATACACCATAGAGGAGAACAGAGTATAGATGAGAACAGTGGATAGATGAGAACAGAGTATAGAGGAGAACAGAGTATAGAGGAGAACAGAGTATAGAGAAGAACAGAGTATAAAGGAGAACAGAGTATAAAGGAGAACAGAGTTTGGAGGAGAACAGAGTATAGAGAAGAACAGAGTATAGAGGAGGAAAGAGTATGGAGGAGAACAGAGAATAGAGGAGAACAGAGTATAGAGGAGAACAGAGTATAGAGAAGAACAGAGTATAAAGGAGAACAGAGTATAAAGGAGAACAGAGTTTGGATGAGAACAGAGTATAGAGAAGAACAGAGTATAGAGGAGAAAAGAGCATGGAGGAGAACAGAGTATAGAGGAGAACAGATTATAGAGGAGAACAAAGTATAGAGGAAAACAGAGTAAAGAGAAGAGCAGAGCATAAAGGAGAACAAAGTATAGAGGAGAACAGTTTATGGAGGAGAACAGAGTATAGAGGAGAAAAGATGACAGAGGAGAACAGAGTATGGAGAAGAACAGAGTGTAGAGGAGAACAGGGTATGGAGGAGAACAGTTTATAGAGGAGAACAGAGTATGGAGGAGAACAGAGCATAGATGAGAACAGAGTTTAGAGAAGAACAGAGTATAAAGGAGAACAGAATATAGAGGAGAACAGAGTATTGAATTACTTGGTTGGTCGTTACTTGGTTAATTGTCTAATTGGTTCATTGATTAATTGGTTCGTTGGTTAGGTTGGTTAGGTTGGTTAGGTTGGTTCGTTGGTTAGGTTGGTTCGTTGGTTAGGTTGGTTCTTTGGTTAGGCTCCTCAACTCGGATACAGTAGTCGCCAATAATCAGTAAATAGAGATATTTCAAACTTGCAATAGAATGAAGGTATAATAAAAATAAATGGCAATGTATTAATGTTGTTGAATATTTAATAATACATCTTACCTTACTAGTTTTCCGTGTCGGAGTGAAAGGAAGTGATTAAGGGTCTGAGGGTTTGTTGGTATAGTTAAAATATTTGTAAATACTTCTGAAAGGGGGAATTTACTATGGATTGCGAAGTTATTTATGGATTTGATCTGTCACTTAGTACAGAGTATAGAGGAGAACAGAGTATAGAGAAGAACAGCGTATAGAAAAGAATAGGGTATAGAGTAGAACAGGGTATAGAGAAGACCAGAGTATAGAGGAGAGCAGGGTATAGAGGAGAAAAGAGTATAGAAGAGAATAGAGTATAGAGAAGAATAGAGTATAGAGGGGAACAGGGTATAGAGGAGAACAGGGTATAGAGAAGAACAGAGATAGCAGAACAGGGTATAGAGGAGAACAGAGTATAGAGGAGAACAGGGTATAGCAGAACAGGGTATAGAGGAGAACAGAGTATAGAGGAGAACAGGGTATAGAGGAGAGCAGGGTATAAAGGAGAACAGAGTATAGAGGAGAACAGGGTAAAGAGAATAACAGGGTATAGAGGAAAACAGAGTATAGAGGAGAACAGGGTATAGAGGAGAACAGGGTATAGAGGAGAACAGATTATGGAGAAGAACAGAGTATAAATGAGAACAGAGTATGGAGGAGAACAGAGTATAGAGAAGAACAGAGAATAGAGGAGAAAAGAGTATGAAGGAGAACAGACTATAGAGGAGAACAGAGCAAAGAGGAGAACAGATTATAGAGGAAAATAGAGTATAGAGGAGAACAGGGTATAGAGGAGAACAGAGTATAGAAGAGAACAGAGTATAGAGGAGAACAGGGTATAGAGGAGAACATATTATAGAGGAGAACAGGGTATAGAGGAGAACAGAGTATAGAAGAGAACAGAGTATAGAGAAGAACAGAGTAAAGAGGAGAAAACAGAGTATAGAGGAGAACAGAGTAAGGGGGGGGGGGACAGGGTATAAAGGAGATTTATTAAATCTTCAAAAAATGTGCAGGCTAATTTTTTGCTAAATTTGTTACAAAATCTAAACATAATTTCAGAGTTAAAAGATGGAATAAAGATGTAAGTCATTCCACTTGTTTTCTGATTAATATTGCAAAAACAAACTGTATCCTTGCAAAGTCCGTGTCACGTGACGTGTATAATCCTAGATTGCAAATTCTGCTGTTGTGTTGTGAGTGTGATACATTAAATATAGAATATATACGGGTAGATGAGAATAAAGTAGAACAGACGGATTAATAAATAGAATAACCTAGATCTAGTTTAGTCCTGAACCAGAACCAGACTCGATCACAAATATGTCATTTATATTTTCTATGTTTCACCTGCTAGACTAGAGAATTTAGAGAAAAGTTTCATTTTTCAAACTTTTATAATTTTCACAATTTGCTAAGCAAAATTTAAATAACATATAATAAAGAAATCGAATACCCAATTCTACTTACATAGAATACCAAATTTGAGCCGATAACTTGTCTTTATATAAATAGAGATCACTTTCTATTTTAACCCACGTCAAATCTGTCTCGCAGATTACACGTTCATGGAAACATGGAGAAATGTTGTTATTAAATTAACTTGTGAGTTTTTGTGCACCAAAAACTTTTAACGTAAAATCTCATTTCCTGTAAACTTTCTAGAACTCGGCCCCCCTCGGCACCCCAAAGCAAGGTCGGATATCGAGGGTGGCGATTGTACAAGGTTATCTTATATAAAGGTTCCTGAACCCCTTGTTATATCTATGTAATCTGTAATCTTATTTAATTAAGTTCGAACAGCTCGAGTTGTAACGTCCTGCAGCTCGAGTTGTAACGTCCAGCAGCTAGAGTTGTAACGTCATGCAGCTAGAGTTGTAACGTCCTGCAGCTAGAGTTGTAACGTCCAGCATCTCGTGTTTAATATGTAAACTTTAGGGACAAATCCATCCGTTTTTACCTGGGCAACATTTTCTAGTTTTTTTTTTTAACAATTTTGTTTGGCTTTCCAGAGGATCAAGAGCCTTCAAAAAATGTTTTAGAATTTTCTGCTCTAAATTTTTTTTTCTCCGTTGCAAAGTGTTTGAACCGTTTGTAATAAACGGATGATTGCCTTTTTCCCGTTGATGTTAACATTATCTGTCAGAGGCAAAATTGTGCATAATGCAAAAAAAGCAAACTTGAAGAGAATGACATTTTAAACTCGTGGATTTTAATACTTTAATAATATTTTAATTTTAATAAATAATTTTAATAAATATATAATATAATATATATACATCTTTGAAGATAATATAACTATGGTAAAACTGATGATACTATTTCTCCTGGTTTCACAAGTTTATGGAGATGACACGGTAGGGGACAAATATAGGGTTTTCACGAAATTACCATATTTTTTGAGCAAAATTTGTGCCATTTTTAGCGCAAATATTTTTTTGCGAACTTTTGCGAATGATGCGCAATTTTTGTTACGTAATTTGCGCAAAAACGAAAGTATTGCGCAAAACGTAAATTTTTACGCAAAATATGTTGTTGCAAAATTACCAAAATTGACAATTTCAGCACAGAATCAAACAACTAAAGGTTTATTTAAAAATTTGCAGAGAAATAAATTATGATTCTTCTATTCTCAGTTAGTTGCTTTTAGTTACAAAATCTTCAAATTTAGGAACAAAAATTAATAAAACAGAAAGACGAAATTTGAAAATTTGAAAACTTAGTCATCAAATTTGTATACAACCTTGACTTTGAAATGTTGTAACGCCTTGGCCTTTAATTTTACCTCGCCAACTCACTGATACTTTTTTGTACATATACATTTTAAAAATGCTACGCGTCTGTTTCTATCTTTAGTTTAAAATTATTAAATTGGCAAAATACTGCTTGACTTTTGTGTGAGATCGTGCACATCTTGATTTGCAGTGTGAAAATCGAGTTTTAGGCAAGTATTAATTTCCTTTCTAAGCATTAAAATTAAATGCAAAAAAGTGCGATCTCATATGATAACTAATGTATACTTCAGTTTACACCTTTCTTCAACGTTTTACTGAAAATTTGTTGGCACAACAATATTTGCGCTTTCTTTTGCAAAAAATTTGCGAATGGAAACCCTAAACAAATTGAATAAAAACATATTTTATAATTTCTAACAATTTTTAATTTTTCTTGTAAAAAAAGTAAGCCAATTTAAAACAGTTAAAATTAAAAGCTTTAAGTGCAAAATCATGTATCATGAAAATAAAGGGTAAAGACATATTTGAGAAAAGTAACAGAGTTCTTTCTACAAACTTTTTATCCTTATATCTTTGCAATCTGTCGTCATAGCAAAGGTTTGCACACTAGGTTACAAAGACGTAGGGATTTAAGAATTTGTGCAAGAAATAATAGTTTCTTGAGAGTTAAAAATATAGGATTATAATTTTTAAAAATCATAAAATCTCTCATGTGTATCATTTAATTTGCCCTTTATAATCTGCAATCTGTAATTTGTAATCTGTAATCTGTAATCTGTAATCTGTAATCTGTAATCTGTAATCTGTAATCTGGAATCTGTAATCTGTAATCTGTAATCTGTAATAACTCTATATGAATTAAGAAATATAATTAATTTTATAGTAGAAAATTCTAGATGAATATATATATATATATATATCTTTGGTAACGAATTACCTAAATTTAAAAAAAATTTCTAATAGCATTCATAATTTTCTTCAAAAAGTTAACAACAACATCTAATCTTATCATTGCAATGGTTACTTTATAATCAATTTACTATGAGTCTAGTTTCTCTGCTGTATGGGAGGATGGAAGGAGGTTCGAGGAACTAAACTATGTAATGCTCCTTGCTGTCCTGGATACATAGAAAAGGTAGAAACTAAACTTTGTAATGCTCCTTGCTGTCCTGGATACATAGAGAATGTATAATCTAAACTTCGCAATGCTCCTTGCTGTCCTGGATACATAGAGTAGGTAGGAACTAGACTCTTTGTAATGCTACTTGCTGTTCTGGTCACATAGAGAAGGTTAGGAACTAAACTCTTTGTAATGCTCCCTGCTGTCCTAGTTACATAGAGAAGGTATAATCTAAACTTCGCAATGCTCCTTAGGAACTAAACTCTATGTAATGCTTCGTACTGTACTGGATACATAGAGAAGGTAGGAACTAAACTCTTTGTAATGCTTCGTGCTGTCCTGGATACATATAGAAGGTATGAACTAAACTCTGTAATATCCCCTGCTGTCCTGGATACATAGAGAAGGTAGGATCTAAACTATGTAATGCTCTCTGCTATCATGGATACATAAAGTAGGTAGGAACTAAACTCTTTGTAATGCTCCTTGCTGTCCTGGATGCATAGAGTAGGTAGGAACTAAACTTTGTAATACTCCTTGCTGTTCTAGTCACATAGAGAAGGTGGGAACTAGTCTTAGCACGAATAAGAGATGGTAGATACTATCAATCTTTGTATCTCTTTCTTTAAGTAATTGTCAGTGTCAAATTCTGTTTCCTATGGTAAGGAGGATAGATGAGTGAGATGACCGATTAATCTTTTCGATATTCTATTTCAATATGATTGCTCTTTCCTTCTTGAATGAACTCATTGTATAACCATTAAATGCTGAACAAACACTCAGAAATTTAATTTACTATTAAAATTTGCTATTTATATATTTGCTAGCTCCAATTTTGTTTTTTAAATTGCATTTACTAGATTGCATCTACGCCACTGCTAGCTCCAATTATCTATTATTATTTCCTATTACTAGATTGAATCTCCGCCTCTGCTAGCTCCAATTATCTATTATTATTTGCTATTACTAGATCGATCTCCGCCCCTGCTAGCCCCAATTATCTATTATAATTTGCTATTACTAGATTGAATCTCCGCCCCTGCTAGCCCCAATTATCTATTATTATTTGCTATTACTAGATTGAATCTCCGCCTCTGCTAGCTCCAATTATCTATTATTAGTTGCTATTACTAGATTGAATCTCCGCCTCTGCTAGCTCCAATTATCTATTGTAAGAAGATGCCGGATAACGGGAAACCCTTCCACGGACCTAACTCTAAGATTTACAAATGGAATCCAACATTTGAAAACGAGGGATATATGTAAATTAAACCTGGGATATAGGTTCAAGTTGTAATTCTGTGAATTATGTAAACTGAAACAAGATTAAATTATTTGTATTATCAATTTTTAAATATTTTAATAAATACATGTATTTTCCAGTATTTTCTGAATCACAGTTGCAATGTTTTTTTTTAATAAATTGATTTACTTACATATTATCTGAATCTGAATATTCTCAAACTAATCAGTTACCAGATTTCCAACTCTTGAATATGATTTTTTTAGGGAACCCAACTTTCCCTAATAATTCTTAATTTTCTCAACTTAAAATTCTTAAACCGATCTGAAAAAACATTCCAGTGGTTCTGCCGAGTTGCCCAGTAAAAAATTGAGGCAAATTGGTCAAGAGGTATGTTCATGAGTTATAATCGAATATACAAACAGACATTATGCAGCAGAATGCAGTAAAGTATGATGGATAATATAAGTTTGTTTCCTCAAAATGGAAGGCGACATTTTTTAACATTATCAACACGAATGATTATCTTGAGATTCAACTTTTTTCATGCTAATAAAGTAGGTTCAGGTTTGAGGATATGCGGATGAAGTAGGTTCAGGTTTGTTTATGCGGATAGAATAGTATCAGGTTTTTTAATGGGATAGAGAAGGTTCAAGTTAGATGATATACGGATGGAGTAGGTTCTGGTTTGTTCATCCGGATAGATCGAGTAGGTTCAGGTTTGTTCATGTGTATGGAGTAGGTTCAAGTTTGAGGATATGCGAATGGAGTAGGTTCAGGTTTGAGATGACGAGGATGGAATAGGTTCAGGTTTCAAGATATGTGGATGGAGTAGGTTTAGGTTTGAGATGATGAGGATGGAATAGGTTCAGGTTTGAGGATATGTGGATGGAGTAGGTTTAGGTTTGAGGTGATGAGGATGAATTATTAGATTTGAGGATATGTGGATGGAGTAGGTTTAGGTTTGAGATGATGAGGATGGAATAGGTTCAGGTTTGAGGATATGTGGATGGAGTAGGTTTAGGTTTGATTATTAGATTTGATGAGGTAAGAAAAGAGGAGATTAATTTTTACGAAGATTTGGATGGAACATATTCAGACTAGAGATGATGATGGAGGGTAGATTTAGCTTTGAGAAAATGAGAATGAAGCTGGTTTACGTTTGAAGAGATGTGTATACATCAGTTTTACAATCTGAATGGATGAGAATAGAACAGGCCAGGGTTGAAAAGATATGAATGGAACAGGTTCAAGTTGATGGAGAATAGGGCGGAGAAGGTTAAGGTTTGAGGAGATGAGGATTGAATAGGTTTAGGTTTGAGGAGATGAGGATTGAATAGGTTTAGGCTTGAGGAAATGAGGATTGAATAGGTTTAGGCTTGAGGAGATGAGGATTGAATAGGTTTAGGCTTGAGGAGATGAGGATTGAATAGGTTTGAGGAGATGAGAATGGAACAAGGTAAATTTTGAGGATATGAGAAAAGAACAGGCTCAGGTTTTAGGAGATGCGAATGTAACAGGGTCAGGATTTGACAAGATGAAAAAAGATCAGGTTTTAGAATATGTGAATGGAACAGGCTAAGTTTAGAAGATACAAATGGAACAAGTTCAAGTTTGAGGAGATGAGAGTGGTGAAGGTTCATGTTTGAGGAGATAAGGATGGAGATGAGGATGGTGAAGGTTTATGTTTGAGGAGATAAGGACGTAGCAGTTTTAGGTTTGGGAAAATGAGGATATAGCAAGAGAAGGTTCATTATTGAGGTGATGAGGAAACCAGTACACATAAATTTTTAAAAATGCAGTTGAGTGGGTTTTTATTTAATCCTTTAAGAATGACCAGGTTTAAGTTTTAGGACATGAGGATTGAACAAGTTAAGATTTGAGGAGGTTAGGCATGAACAGGTTTAAGTTTCAGGACATAAGATCGGAGCAGGTTCAGATTTAAAAAGATGTGGATGGAACAGGGATAGAATAAAAGCGATGAGAAGAAGAATAACAACAGGAAGCAGGTACATTGTTGGATAAAACTCCAGGCTCAGATTGTAGATTAATCCCAGAATACTAAACAGAGAAACACTTGAAAACTAGATTTACCAGCACAGCTTTTAAAATTGATCTAAGTCTCTAAATAAATTCAAACCTGTGAGAGACGAGTGCTATGATCGCCTGACCAATTCCCAGAACTGCAAATATTTTCCCAACCTCCCCCGGCTCAACTAGCTTACTCAGTATAGACCTGATGATGACATTAGCGTTAAACATCAGCTAAACCTGATTAACGGGACTATAAACCTGATTAACGGGACTATAAACCTGATTAAAGGGACTATAAACTTGATTAAAGGGACTATAAACTTGATTAAAGGGACTATAAACCTGATTAAAGGGACTATAAACCTGATTAAAGGGACTATAAACTTGATTAAAGGGACTATAAACCTGATTAAAGGGACCATAAACCTGATTAAAGGGACTATAAACTTGATTAAAGGGACTATAAACCTGATTAAAGGGACTATAAACCTGATTAAAGGGACTATAAACCTGATTAAAGGGACTATAAACCTGATTAAAGGGACTATAAACCTGATTAAAGGGACTATAAACCTGATTAAAGGGACTATAAACTTGATTAAAGGGACTATAAACCTGATTAAAGGGACTATAAACATAATTTTAAGTAAATATTTAATTAAAATGTTTAAACCTGATGCTGACGGTGGTAATTGAATTGAACTGAAGTACAGCAGATAAATAAACCGGCCAGTCTCCTCCCCAGGTAGGAGAGCTGACTCCCAGCACTATATAGGCAGCACAGGATACAATACAACCACCAGAGACAACTATACTATCCCGTACCTAAACAGTATACAAGATACATCTAATCACGGGACTATGCCAAGAAAATTGACCCCTGTCGTATGTTAGTCTGCATGGTTAGGGCGACGTACTGTACCATAGGATCTGGTCAGTACACGCTGTTATCTGACAGGCCGGTACAAACTGGGCAGGTCCTGTTCGAATTCAAATTTACTATGGAGATAGAGTGAGCCCACGTTTGAAATATCAAAAGTTTACGTTATCAGGTTGCAAAGATATCGTAATTAAAAAGTTTGTGACAAAGACTCAATAACTTTTTCCTTTTAATGTTATGATTACTTACCTTGAAGAAGTTTGCCAAAATGGGTAGAACCATCAGCAGTCCTGGGACAATCATCCATAAAACTCGAACTTTTGATAAAGTAGAAAAAGAAAGAAAAAAATGTTTTGTCGAATTATTATATTTTACGATTATGTATGAATTAATCTTTCCTATTAGTCTGCATGTCCTCTGAGCTGTCAGATAATTACTGAAATCTGCCCTCTCCCAGGCGAACTTTAACCTAGACAATATTTGGGTCAAATACAAAAACTAATAATCCAAAATAATTCAGCTCTTTCAAAGGCAAAACTTATCAAAACTAAATCAAAATCTTTCCATACCATTTTGAATTCTTTTTCGTCGAAATCTCTTGATAATACAAAACTTTTGTGTCTAAATCTGTGTTTTTAGCGCCCAGTGCATCAATTTTTAAGAGTGGGTCGATTTGTCTTTGATTTTATCTCAATTGGCAAAAGATTTCCCTCAGTTTCAAATTATTTTTATGTCTGATTCTAGATGATGATTGAATATACCTTGTCATAAGATAATCATATTCTGTTGTATTGATACAGAGCATAAACGCCTGGAACTGGAACACAGAGCAGAGAAGGAGAAATCGTCGAGTTCCATCCCGGGTTCTTAATTAGAAATATATAGATATTATTTTAATTATGAATCCAACGTAGATCATTGTAGATGGCTCTCTTTGTACAATATAAAACAATAACAAACAAAAAATTCGCGGATTTGATAATATTTGTTTGCGCAATTTCAAAATTTTTAAAAAATCTAAAACTTTTGGACACAACTTTTTGAAATTCTGAGCATCCATAAACCTTTCCTGGAGTCATGTGAGGTCCCACACATAATTTGCACTCGTTAGATTCATCCGTTTTGACGTTTATTGGATGCAAACGGACAGACAAAACAGACACCCAGACAAGCAAACTTTACATATAGATTGCAGATACCATCGTTCTTTGAATTAATATATCTACCTGAACATAGTTCTCCAGCAACCCAGTAATAGACTTAGCGTAGACTCAGAGCTCTGGGTTCGGAGAGGTTTGGGTAAACTCTCCTCCAGGACTAGGATGGAGTAGAGGAGTCCTAGTACACCTAGAGAGGAGGAGAGGATGAAGATGGTAACATAGCTCGAGATTCTGCCACCAATCTGCACACCGATCACATATCCCAGACTAAAATAATATTAAACAAATATCAAAACTGTCAAAATAAAATTAAAGCGTTACATTCCCGATTCGGATAAAAATGAGGAAGAATTAATCATATTCATTTCTTGAAACGAATTAAATTCCTTCCATTTTGATCCCTTGTCTCTGTGGCATAAATCCGCAATGCACATTTATAGATAACTACCACATTTAAAAGGTACCATTGTGAATCGGACACGAAAGACTTCTATTGAAGGGTCCCTTAAATTTACGCCGACAGCCAATGGATTAAAGAGAATAATTTCAATGTTTTACAGAAAAAATAGATTAAGATGATTAAACAAGTTGGAAGAACAAAAATTTCCTTTAGAATCACATTTGGTCATTTAATTGTTACCTATCCAGACGGTTTTTAGATCCTATTCATAGGATGCACGCACAAAAAAGAATGTTAGGTGCACGCACATGAAAAATGTTTGAACAATGTTTTCTCAACGGTTTTAATTCATGTCAGAATGATTTTGTATAAGAATTCCCAAAGT
Organism: Eurytemora carolleeae; assembly: GCF_000591075.1. Taxonomy (NCBI): domain Eukaryota; kingdom Metazoa; phylum Arthropoda; class Copepoda; order Calanoida; family Temoridae; genus Eurytemora; species Eurytemora carolleeae. Next base: position 27,757 of record NW_019396251.1, on the reverse strand, counting down.
GTGTGGACAAGTATTGAAATTAAACGAAGAAACATTAAAAAAACATATGTAGATACAGCTTCTAACGAATATATCTACATAATGCATATTTTGTTTACATTATATTAAGAACTATGTTTAATTACATAAACCACGTGACTTTGTTTATTTTTCTCATCATTAAGAATTTAACATCTAAAAATTTATTTTGAATTGTACGCGACATTGATGTATATCTTTGTTTGGCAAACTTAAATTAGCAAAATTTGATCACACTTCAAGTTATTTAACTTGTATAGGATCAATTATCTTTGCAACCTGATAACATTGCACATCGGGTTATTTCCATCACTCGAAACTAACCCTTATGCAATTACTTATCTTTGCAACCTGGCAACATTATACTTCGGGCTATCTCCATCACACGGAGTAAACCTTTATATAATTACTTGCTCGTGCAATAATTAACACCCAAAGTAATAAATAAGCTCTTATTAGATTATTAACATTTATTTATATATATTCATAAATGCATTCATAATCATAATATGGAGATATTCCGATGACATAATGGTCAGCCATGATCCCTTTACATGTTAGGTTCAGTAGCTTGATCTTTGAGCACTTTCTCGGTTAGTTTACCAAGTCTTATGTGCATGACCGATATATATTATTCAGTCCGTCTATCAGTTCTCTATCTCTTTCATTCCATGTTTGTTGGCTAATTCGCTCATGCATGATCTGAAGCAGATCCGCCACCTGGTTGAACAACCTGTCACTGAGCTCTTTTCTACTAGAGTCAGGATACAGCTTGTATTCATGCTCCCAAGCCCTTCCTGTGTCCCATACCTCAATACGGGGGACAACAGGGGACTGATGAGAGCCGGTGTCCCCAGGAGCAAGGGACAGGATGCTTCTCATCTCCGTATTGAGTTCCTCCAGACTACAAATGATGTCCCGGAGTATCTGTGGGACATCTTCCATCTCCTCATCATCATTCCTGTCCTCTACAACATCCTCAGCTACGTCCTCATCCTCTGAGGCTGGAGCAGTGACAATGGGAGCATTCCCACTGACCAGAGGAGTAAGGTCTGCTGGATCAACTTCATCCTCATCCAGCTCAACATCTGCAACGCAGGCGGGGTTGTGTACTATGACAGGAACTTGGTTCATCTTCTTCTATGTAGCTCGTTCAAGTTGGGTTCCCTCAGTATGCTGTATGTTCGCTTTATGTTGTACAAGTCCCGGAATGATAGTGGCAGACTGACGTGTATATTTACGTGTCTACTCTTCTAAGGTTCGGGCTGTACTGATCCTCTGGCATCCGATTGTATTCAAGGGACTGTTCATTCTTATTAAGAACAATCTAGGATACAACAGTACACTGTACATAAAAAGTGAATTTGCAAAACACAGCACGACCCAAGAATGTAATGCAAGGAAAGTTATTTCAGAAGTGTACACATCTTTTGTACTGCAGTGTACTGTCTCTGGGCGGTAATGTAAACCCAAGACGGATGTCAAAGCCAGACATGGGATCCATCTTTCACATAAAAAGAAATAAATGAAATATTCTGGTCATAGGAAACTATTATGTGAATTATCAAAATTATCAAAATTTAATGCTTTTAACCTCCTCGGATACTAAACGAACACTGATGCATCTATTCTTGTTTACAAATTCCGCCCAGAGAGAACTGGTTTCAATGTGTACGCAGAGTATACACGACCGCAATTAACTTTCCTTGCATTACACCCTTGGCACGACCTCTCACGGTAAACTAGAGGTCCTACTTGAAACTCTAGTGAGTCTTAACTTCAGAACCCAATTTCACTCTTTAAATGTAGATTTTTGTATTTGTTATTTTATATTTGCTCGAATGCTCTAAAAGCCGGCTTGTGAACAGCTTAATTCAATCGGATATTAGTTCAACCGATAAAGCATTGTATCTGTAATTTTTATCAAACGTAACTTTTATACAGTAGGGATATCCAAAAAAAGAGGATTAAAAATAAAATCAAAAGTGTGTAAATAGTAAATACATTGGATACTCAGATTAAGCGATCAGGATTAAGGATATCTCATTCTAAAGTTTTCAGCTCAGGATGCACTTCGCTCTAGTTAATTTTACGGCCTCTAGACTACTGCAGCTGAGCCCGATTAACTTTATCAGGGTTTAAAAATGTTTTGCTAAATTATAGGTTTGTTTAAGGAATTACCTAAATATCCCTGTGAGTATAGACATCCTTGTAGTTCTAGTTTGTGGAGATGATGTATCTGATATGTAAGAATATAATCCAATATTGAGACACATATATCCTCCGCTCCATCCAGATACACCTTTACAAGCACACCATCAGGATATGTCCTAGTGTACTCCCACCATATCAATTTTGTACCTCACTTTGATTTTAACTATTTTTCAACACAAAATAATTATATTTATTTTATATTAATATTAATTTATGTTTAGGTTAGGTTAAGACAATTTCTGGGCCAACTTTGACAACTGAAACCTTAAAAATTCATGTATATTTTTGTATAATTGGGGTGAGGAAGGGGACAGGGGGGGGGGGTCTAAAAATCGTTCTCCATGAAATTATCCAATATCATTTCAGTCAGACATCTTATCTTACTGTTATTATAATTTCTATAAAAATCCCTTATATTACTTATCACATAATTCAAAAAGCAAAATTACATCAATAAGATAAATCGTCAACAAATATAAGTTTGACGGTGTGTCAAAACCGAAACCTTCGATTCTAAACAGACCCCGGCAACGCCAGAGTTTGCATTTTTATTAATATAAATTTTTCAACCTATTGGTATTATCATTATTATTTTAAGTATGATTATCAGTATCTATATAATAAAGCTCTTCGCATGGATATTTATGATATATCATATCTTCTATACATTAGTTGAGACATACGGGTTATAGCCTGGGGGGTGACATATATAGGCTAAAAAAACTATTTTATTTCCAAATGTTTTTTTCACGCAACGCCTGGCCCTTCTGCTGGTATAATATGTTGTTTAAAAAAAGAAAAAAAGTCAGCCCATTCGATCCAGCCGTTTGTTCGGCTGTAGGGCTGGAACATATATATATATATATAATCAATTCATTATTCAATCGAAAAAACAGATTTACATCCTCAGACACGGAGTTTCATGGACTTGCTCCAATCTGCAGCGAGGTCTGTTCTCGACTCTAGGATTAAAAAAATTTCGGATTTGGTCAACCCTGATCTGAATAAATGCTTTTTATCTTTTGGGAAAGGGGTGATCAGCCTACCCGGCTGAGATTTCCCATTCTCGTCACACTGCCTCAGATGATAGAGATTTTCACATTTCTTCATTGCCACCTTCTTTTTTACCATGGTCCAAATATTCTCAATTATAGGCCAGACATTTAAACTTTTTGGACATTGTCAGGTGTAAACCAAACTTTAAATTAAACAAGAGAGGCTGGCTTCGGTGACTGTTTACAGGTTCGTCTTGCCAGCAAGCTGAGCCCTCATGGACCAGGTTAGAGTTGATTTACACAAGGAAAAGCTTTAGAACAGTAAGGTGCATTCCGTCTGGCAATAAAATATAGTCACATTATAGCTTTACAGTCCCTGGCAGCTGTTCTCCATGTTGAAGGATAAGTAAAGGCTCTGGATCTGCATTTGTCTGGAAATGGTTGGTTATACAGGATATTTCAAATTGGTGTTTGGTCACATTAGCTCCTCCCTCAACCTGGTAACTAACAAAGATTTTTAGAGTTTTAGGATTTTATTGAATACCTTTAAACAGATTCTTGTCATTTTCAAGTCGGGTTCAAACCTCATTTAGCTAATTGAATGTTTTTTTTTTGTGCTGGTAGACTGATCAGTTCCACCACCTCGAAATAAAGAGCCTGGCTGATCAGTTCCACCCCCTCGAAATAAAGAGCCTGGTAGAATCGTCTGGGGATAATAAACACCCCTTTCAAAATCCCTACCGGCCTATTATCCGGATTTGTCTAGCGTGTTGCTGTTATCTGTCAACAATAATGTATATATATATTTGTTCGCTTTAGCTGGCTAAACGGCTGGACCAAATTGACTGACATTTTTTTAGGGAACACTGGCACATCCGGGATGACATATGTGGCTAAAAAATCAAATATTTTTTGAAATATTAAGATATATAATGATATAAACCTGGACAACGTCGGGTACTCAAGTTAGCTATTGTTAGTAGCATTACAATTATTATTGTTACCTGCAATAATAAGATATTTAGCTGGTATATCCCACCACAACACGGATACTAGTAACCATAAGCTACTTAGTATGTTTCCTAAAAGAAAATCAGTTATTTAATAAATAAAGAAGCTTAAACTTATCAATCTTTCAAAGTGATACAATAGGTGTACAGGGGATAAACTGAACAAATTCTTCATGTATGTTAATGAGTGTCAGGTCCAATATTTATATATCTGAGGAATACATCTCGTCGTTTTATCTATCCGAAAAGTATTACTACCAAAATGAAAACTTCTTCAAATTAAAAGTTTCGGTTGTGGATATCAAGTTCAGGCGTTGTAGATTTTTGCTTTTTATTCAAGTTTCAACCTCAGCACACACACTGACCCTTTAGTAAAAGTAAATTCAACCTAAAGTCTGACCGCGTCAATCTTGTTGCACCGGCTAGTCCTATTCAATGTCTTCGTTTTCCCAATGTCCGGGCGATACTTAAGTATGATATAAACTTGTATTTACGAGACACCCATTAATATTCTCACTATAATTATTATTATTATCAGCATTAGTAAATTCTACCTGGGTTTCTGTTTCAACGAACTGAAAAGTTTTGTTCCTAAAAATTTAATAATTGTGTGAAGAAGACCTATTGAGATGTACTTTTAGGGATTTTTCAATCATAAGTATTTATAAGATAAGGTAAATACAATTCATTAGTTTTAATTCTCCACAGTATCCAACGAATGATATAAGCAGAGTAAGACTCAAAACGACATAATCAGAAACGCCTTTTTTTTCTTTCAAAATTTTGTTGTCCTTTTTCAAAAGATCTCCAATAGAGACGAAGTTACTAAAACTTCTTTAATTTGGGTAATTTGTGGTAATTTTCTTGCCTTACAGATCCATTAAACCTTTAAACTTCAGAAATGGTCTTTAAACATCTTTGAAATGAAAACCGTCACTAAACTGGTTTCATGAACTAAAATCAGAAATGAAATTATATTTAAAAATAATATTCACCTTGACATGACGTCACACACTTCTGTTGTTAGATTATGCTCTTTCAGATATTCCTGTAGATCTAGTTTACATACCTGTATAATTTAACAGTACAATACAGTACAGTACAGTACAGTATACAGTACAGTACGGTACAGTACAGTACGGTACAGTACAGTACGGTACAGTACAGTACAGTACGGTACAGTACAGTACGGTAAAGTACAGTACTGTACNACAACATAATACAGTACAGTACAGTACAGTACAGTACAGTAAAAAATGTTTGAAGTGTCAAAATGCCATCTAGAGTTTACACCTTTATGTTGCAAAGATAAAGAGATTAGAAAATTTAAATTTGATGAAAGTATTCACATTATTTACATTTACTTTGTTACCTTGTCGATAAATATTTTGTCCCGAGGAACTATACAAATACTGAACATAAGAACAAAGATGAACTGAACAGGTTCAGGAAACCTTCTCCAACCACGAACCAAGCTTTGGCAACAGTTCTTCTCCGGAGATATACTAAGCACCTTCTCATGAGGTTCTTCTTTAATAATCTCATCATATTTAGACATTTTAGATTTGCTGAAAATATATATCTTTAATGATTTCAAATAGATTACTTTCATTACAATCTTCTTTCTAGAAAATTCTTTCTGTTAAATGATTTAGATATAATTCATCTAATTTTAATAGAAATAAATTTTGATTTTGTTTTCATTTTTTATTTATGTCTTAGAATTTCTATAATTTAATTTGTAAATATTTTTGCGGATTTGATGTTTTTTTGTTTGCGGATTTCCTGACTATAACTAAACAATTTAATTATTTCTAGATGATTTAGAACACATCAGCTAATTTAAAATGCGTTCCTGACAATTAGAACGTGTTCTTGATAATAAGAACGCGTGCCTGATTTTAAACGTTCTTTTAAGATAACATTCGTTCCGTTCTGTTCCGATTTCCCCCTTCCATTCCAATATTTTGAAGAACGCGTTTTTTGTGTTCCGTTTTTTTTCAAAACGATGGGATCGTTCTTGATAGTTACGTTCGTTCTTGTGAACGTGAAGACCCCGCGATATTTTTTTTGTATTGAATTAATGTTTTTTTGGAAAATTATTATCAAGCATACTTTAACAATCTTTATTAGCAGTTATACACTTTCACAGAAATCCTACAAAATTATAATCAAACGTTGATTTTCCGATGTTTTTGGGTCGTAATTTAAACATTGTGTACGTTACTTTGTTCTCGCACTCAAAATGCGCAAGAGTGCTGTTGTATGGCCAATTGAGTAGTGTTTTAAACACTTTTCAAAAGTTATTAAATTAGTTTTTCACTGTATAAAGGAACTGATTACTCGGTTCAATCTCTAGTTTTTAAATCCTTATGCCTTTGCAAAGTTGTAAACCTTGTAGGTTAAAATCTATGAATACTGCTGGATCAAATAGGAAAAGTTTGAAATTTTAGGTTGATTTTTAAAATCTTAACAAGAACTTAATTCGTTTTTTTTTTAAATAATGGTCTCTTAAGCATTTTTTAAAGCAAAAAACTTAAATTCACGGAAACTTAAAAAATTAACATGGGGACTGGGGACAAGTACCTCCCCCCCTCTCCTCCTTGAGTGATCTTGTATAAAGTTCATATCTATAATGATGAACTGTTTAAACAATGTACTCTGAATAACTAGAGAAAACTGAATTCAACAAGCTAACAAAACAGCGTGAGATATTTAGTCAGGTTCAGATTTAGGAGTCAGCAGTCAATATTAACCTTCATAGTCAACATAATTATCAATATAATTCTTAACTTTTCATAGCTATGCTTTACGTTTCTTTATTTAATAAGGAATAAGGAAAATATATGATTTTTAAACCACCCTGTAGATATTATATAGTGTGACTTATCTATCTTGTTTCACTCGAACTCTTCAAACTCCAGTATCATAGTAGATATTAGGGAAGGATGTATAGCAAGGAAATCATAATGCAACGGAATAGGAGGGGGGGATGTTAATGACGTCAAGGAATTCAATACAAAGTTTTAAAAAATTAGATAAAAAGAACAATAAAGATTCCGGAATGAAAAAAATAAAAAAATTAAAGTCGTTTTTGATAAATGTATAATTGTAGATTATATGCTAGATTAAATATTTACTCAATGCATAATTATTTTTCTACTGATTAAATTATTTTTGCAATGTTTTTCAAATATTCATTATTTAAATTTAACAATTTCAAAACAATTCTAGCACATGGTGTCCCTGCAATATGATATCCAGGGTGTACCAATAATATTTACAAAAAATTATAATGAGTGCATATTTATTGTGCATGATGTAATGAAAAACAAAAAACATATATGTACGTCTGTATATGTGTATATGGGGAGGAGAAAAAAGATATTTTTTTACATTTAATATTTAATAAAACATCCGCTAAAATAACATATCCTTGAGTTTGAGAACTGAGTAATGTTGATTAGAATACTGGATATAAGTATGATATAAACTTGTATTTACGAGACACCGAGAACTGAGTAATGTTGATTAGAATACTGGATATAAGTATGATATAAGCTTGTGTTTACTAGACACCGAGAACTAGAATTTCTCTCTTAAAGTTTGAATATAAAGAAAGCATTTTACAGCTGAGAGTCAAACTTTCTTTTTATAAAGGCGACATTTAATAATTTATAAATTCAAATGATTAATTTACCGATTAAAATCAATATAATTTAGCAGAGACGAGTAGGAAAATGGCTGATATTTGTCGAATTCAGACAAAAACGAATAGTATCGTTTTCAGAGAATGTTGACAAAATTTTTAAACGGTTCTTGCCTTGCCTTTTACATCAAGCCATAGCAAAATAATTTCAAAAATAAAAAATATCCATAAATATTCTTCATTTTAATCAGACTTCTGAAATCTGCATGGTATACACAGTGTACAGGTCTGGTATACCCAGTGTACGTGTCTGGTAAACCCAGTGTACGTGTCTAGTATACCCAGTGTACAGGTCTGGTATGCCAAGTGTACAGGTATGGTTTACCAAGTGTACAGGTCTAGTACACCAAGTCTTGAATACGGGTGTACGGGTCTTGCATACCCAGTGTACACTGTACAGGTCTGGTATCCCCAGTGTACGGGTCTGTTAAACCCAGTTTACGGGTCTGGTATACCCAGTGTCAGGTCTGGTGCACAAAGTGTATGGGTCTTTTATACCCAGTGTATACGTGTCTAGTATATCCAGTGTACAGGTCTGGTATGCCAAGTGTACAGGTCTCGTACACCCAGTGTACAGGTCTAGTATACCAAGTGTACGGGTCTGGTATGCCTAGTATACAGTCTGATATACCATTTGTACGTGTCTGGTATACCCAGTGTAGAGGTCTGGAATACCCAGTGTACAGGTCTGGTACACACAGTGTACGGGTCTTGTATACCCGGTGTACGGGTCTGGTATACCAAGTGTGCGGGTCTGGTATACCCAGTGTACAGGTTTGGTATGTACCTGGCAAGGCCTGGTTTGTTTAAGGCCGGGTCTGTAAGCGCCCGGAACCTGAGATATAGAAAAATCAATGTTAGTGTTGCGGAGGCCATGTACCAAACATCCTCTACTAGTTATACTTAGTATCTCCCTCCCTTCATTCCCTAGTTCTCCGTTTATATATCTCACACAAGAAATACAGTTCAATAATCTGTATCATTTCCTGCTGTTCATCAGTAATATATATCCTTGATCAAGAACTACCATTCACTTGTAACTGTGATAGAGGAGAAATGAAGGTTACAACTTTGTATGAATGGGGGCAGAGTTTGGAGTAAACCACAGGAACAGCTGTATGTCGTGATTAAACACTGAAAGGAATGGGACTAGGAGACAATCTCAGCAAGGTTTTAGGGAACAAATTGTATTACGCGAAATGGCTGCAGCGGTTGGAGAGCGGTTACGAAGGGGTCCTCCCCTTGCCTCTATTGAGTCTTTACTAAGCTTTGAGGCAAAATCAACTCCCAGGTCTGAGTTTGGGGCCATGACAGTTGATATCCTGGGAGCAGGAGGAGGGTTCAGGTTCCCAGACTGGATCGGGACGGATTCTGTGATATCCGACGAAGATTTCCAGAGTTTATCTGGAGATAAACAAGCTGAAGAAATATTTAAACTTCTTGCGCTTCTCTCCCCCTTCGCAACCGAGATCTCCAGTATGAAGAACAGTATTGAGACTGCCCTGGGCAGGGTTTCAGAGATAGATGCCAGGAACAGATATTCAGGATCCTTCATGTTTAAAAATAATTCTACTAAGAATGATTACTACGGATTGCCTGATAATAACGAAATGGATTCTTTCTGTTTACGGGAACCAGACTCTCCCCATAGTGGGTCCCCTCTACTTCCAGAAACCCATGCTCCGGACCCATTTATCATACAGAAATCAAGACAGCTCAACAGACGTGTCACTCTTAATGTCGGAGGAGTAAGACACGAGGTAATGTGGAATATGCTAGAGCAGGTTCCTAGATCCCGGCTTGGTAAGCTGGTTCAAGCCACTACTCATGATCATATTCTCAGCCTTTGTGACACCTACAGCCTCGTGGATAATGAATACTTCTTCGATCGACATCCTCGGTCCTTTAATTCCATTCTTAACTTCTACAGGACCGGTAAGCTTCATGTGATTGATGAGATGTGTGTTCTGGCATTTAGTGATGATCTTGAATACTGGATGATAGATGAAGTATTCCTTGAGTCCTGTTGCCAGAACAAATATAACACCAGGAAGGAGCATGTTGTTGAGGAGATGAAAAAGGAAGCCAACAACATCAAGAAGGAGGTTGAAGAAAACTTCGGGGACGGAAAGTTTGTAAAATATCAGAAATGTTTATGGGATTATAATAATAATAATAATAATAATGATAATAATAATGATAATGATAAATGCAGGGTGCAATGAATATTGTGGATGTGTTGGCTATCCTACCCTACTATGTATCCTTGTTTCTAATGGGAGATGATACTGAGATCTCAACCAGCCTCACTACAACACCGTCCTCTCTAATAGAGGACGAGGAGACAGGAACGTCCTTCGATGATGTTCGGAGAATAGTTCAAGTTTTCCGAATCATGAGAATTATGAGAATATTTAAACTTGCTCGACATTCAACTGGTCTTCAATCAATTGCTTTTACTTTAAAAAACTCTTACAAGGAGCTGGGACTTCTTATGCTCTTCTTGGCCATGGGAGTTCTTATCTTCTCTTCACTCTGCTACTTTGCAGAGAAGGATGAGCACAAAACAAAGTTTACTTCTATTCCTGCATCCTTCTGGTGGGCTATTATCACTATGACTACAGTAGGATACGGAGACCTATTCCCAACAACTGGTTTAGGCAAGCTAATAGGAACATGTTGTGCAATATCAGGGGTGCTGGTGATGGCACTTCCTATTCCTATTATTGTAAACAATTTCGCCGAGTTCTACAATGATCAGATGAAGAGAGAGAAGGCCGTGAAGAGGAAGGAGGCCCTGGAGCAGGCTAGAAGAGACGAGGAGGAGGCCAGGTTAGCGGAGGTTGAAGGATTGGTTGATCTCCTGCAGCGAGAACCCGGACCGTTTAAATCTCCTCCGCTCTCTCCTCCTGACGGTTTAACTATCCGGAATGCAAACAGACCAAGAGAAAACAGTGTCTTCAGTCCTATCCGTTCCCCGCAGCTTCATGAGAGACATAGTCTCAGATAAATATTGCATAAATCAGAAACTAAAGCATAAATTTTCAAAAATAACTGTTTTTGATATTTAAACTGTTTACCATTACCTGTATTATACTAATAAACGATTTAATTATGTTAACTAATTTTTGCTTTTATGAACATTTTATTATACCAGCGCGAAAGTCATACTTTTAAAGGATTTGAATCAAAGTCCATGTGTTTATAAAAGGAAGAAAAAATGTAGAATTTGATTAACAAATGTTGAGCTTGAATTTTTTTTTTTCTAAATGGACTCAACGCGTAACTTCAAGTAATCTTACAGGTGCAGGTATGATTACTCGAAGAATATGTGCTGGAAGTGCAGATGCAGAAATAAATATTTATAATAACCATAACAATATTGAATCAGTTTATTGCTAAAAAATATATATATAACAAAAGTAAATAAATAATCACAATGGACAATACTGCTTTGTCCGGAACAGTCTATTTAATTTCTGCATTAAATGAAGAATCTGAAATGGTTTCATTATGTTTGGTGCAGTCCAGCTCCCCCCCCCCCTGTATCCGCAGGACTTAACTCTCATAAATTATAATAAACCTAAGCCCAGTAAAATTTTCAGTTTTTTTTAAATTTTAGAATTTTACCGCCGTATTTTTTAATTTGTTTTCATAATTGTTTTCTTTAGAGGTCTATATTTGATACGGTTTAAAATCAAACCAAGGAACAAACATTTCGTGAAAAGGAGATGACTTATTTGGTGAACTGTCCTTTTCTGCCGTCTCTATACTATATTGATACTGTTCTATTTGCTCCAGCTCTGCTTGAAAGTTAGTCCGGTAATTTAAGTGAAGATACACTAGGAACCCCAATATCTTTACTGTGTACTGTATTCCAGGGTAGGAAAAAACAAGATCAGCTTCAGCTTGACTGTATTCCTGGGTAGGTATAAACAAGATCAGCTTCAGCTTGACTGTATTCCTGGGTTGGAATAAACAAGATCAGCTTCAGCTTGACTGTATTCCTGGGTAGGAATAAACAAGATGAGCTTCAGCTTGACTGTATTCCTGGGTAGGAATAAACAAGATCAGCTTCAGCTTTACTGTATTCCTGGGTAGGAATAAACAAGATGAGCTTCAACTTGACTGTATTCCTGGGTTGGAAAACACAAGATCAGCTTCAGCTTGACTGTATTCCTGGGTTGGAATAAACAAGATCAGCTTCAACTTGACTGTATTCCTGGGTAGGAATAAACAAGATCAGCTTCAGCTTGACTGTATTCCTGGGTAAGAATAAACAAGATCAGCTTCAACTTTACTGTATTCCTGGGTAGGAATAAACAAGATGAGCTTCAGCTTGACTGTATTTCTGGGTAGGAATAAACAAGATCAGCTTCAGCTTGTAAAGGTTTCAGTTTTTCATATTCTTTACAAAGAGTGTTAGAGTGCAGTAACCCTTTTTTAGCCATTTCTAAGCCCACAAACTATTAATAGTTATATTGTAGCCGTGTATCCTAAAATTTCAAAACTGTATAGTTTTTGAAAAAAATCTTGAAAAACATTTATGCCAGAATGCTAATATTTTAGTTTGAACCTTAATTATAGTACAGATGGTCGAGGTTAGAGAGAATGTAAACGTCAATTTGTCACATGAAAATCGGAATGAATCTTAGCTAAATGAGTGTTTACTTGATCTTTAGTCGCAGGGGGAGCAGCCTAGCTGCCTGAACTTCTGCGTGTGGAGCTGCTGCAGTAGTAAACTTCTCCTGATTGAAAGTTTCCTTTAGGAAAAGATGCAGCTTGAGAGTCTTTTTTAGGAGCAGCTCTTTCTTAAGAGTCTCCTTGAAAAGCAGCTGCTGCTTGAGAGTCTTCTTAAGGAGCAGCTGCTGCTTGAGAGTCTCCTTGAGAAGCAACTGGTGGTGAAGCAACAGCAAGAGAAAAATTTTTCTTAATATCTTCCAACGTTTTCTTAAATCCTTGTATTTCCTCTCCTGTTTTAGTTTTCCCATCCTATCAAATATAAATAAAGTTAAACATTGATTTTTTACTTTACACTGTAGAAAATATTTGTAGCACACTCTAAATTACGAAATCAAAAATGCATAGATAAATAAACAAACATAGTTTATGTACACAAAATCACCAAGAATTGTACAGTCCGCGAACTCATACTTCTAGGGGTCAAAGTGTACTTCAATGATAAGGGTTTGGTGTTTTAATAGAGTGTAAAATAACTCCGGGAATGGAACTATTTGAACAACAATTTTTCACTGAGCAATATATCATATTGACGAGAACTGAAGAAGGACATGAGAAGGACTAAACTAACTTAAATTTCTCTCTACAGAACTCATGTACACCACAAGTACTCAATGACATAAGACCAGCCAATGTTCACAACCGACCTAGTTAATCTATATAATAGGAATATCTTTAAAACATCTCAGTACATTTATATCTTGAATGAAAGATGAAAAATGTCGTCTTTTGCGCCATCTATTTTTATCTATGCAAAAATCGCTTAAATTTAACGAAAAATTGCTTGGTTTGCAGGAGAATTGGGATGACTGCCAGATAAGTGAATTTTTGTTTAATATTAGCGATTATTTTATTTTTTAATTTAGAGTGTATAGATTATACCTTTGCTGAAGTTAACTGCTTCTGAAGTTCGCTAAATAAAATTTAATTCGAATTAGTGATTCCTTATTGATAAGTTGTATAAAGTAATTAAAAAAAGTAAATTTTAAATTGTAATTTGGTGGTAATCTGTAACAATTTTAATTTACATATTTGTATTTTTAATTTTAACCTGATGTGTTTATTCAGAATTTCTTTTTCATTTTCTAAAATCTTTTTCTTTTCATCTTTTTTTGCCAGTTCCTCACTTTTCTCCTAAAAAAAAACTAGGAATACAAAGAAAAATCGCTGTAAAAAATAAAACCTTAAAGTCTATGTTTTTATTGTTGAACTCTTTGCTGCAAATTGTAAAGGAATCAGTTGCCCGTCTCAAATCAGATCTGAAGAAAACAACTTTTAAAAAGAATAATTTTTATACAAGTTTCTGCAGCTTGGTTCGCAAGTAAATCCTTGATTAACGCAAAAAATATGTCTCACAGACCAAAGTCGGTTTTTTGTCTTTTTTTGTCGGACAAATCTTGCTCTTGATAATATTATTGTTGATGAAAAAGCGCAAGGTTGTCTTCGCGTGTGTATCAGACAGTAAATTAAAATGTCGTCTTCTGTCTAGTAATATTAGAATATTACTATATTTCCAAATCAAATCTTTCAATTGATAAGATCATTTAAAAGTCGGCTGTAAAAACGTTTTCATCGGAAACACGTTCAAGGGGCCAAGGCGTACGTCCTAAAATGTGTTGTTATCTAGATCTCTGTAGATCGGTTAATTTCCTGTGAGGAACAAATAAGTTAAACTCAAAAGATTCCAGCTCAGTTGAAATTAATTGAATTGTTGTTTCTAGAACAAGGACTCAATAAATTCTAAAAATCTGGTCTAAACACTGGTCTACCTTAATCTATCAATAGTAGTTGCCAAAGATGCATTCTGCGTCCTTGCATTTAACATATTTAGCATCAAACCTAGATTAAATATTTTATCAATGGTTAATAGGTTCATTTAATCATTTTGGTAGAGGGCGCCTCAAAAACAAAAATCTGGTTCGCCAACCAAAAAAGAAAAATGATTGCAATGATTTAACATTTTTTGTTTAATCAAATCTACATTTAGCAATTTAACGTCATCACATATAAAAAAATCAAATGTTTTGTGATTGTTCACTTATAACTTAGTTTTCGGAAATAAAAACACAGATTCGTCTAGATCTCATATTATCTTATGTCCTCAGGGTCAGAATAATCGAAACTTTAAATGAAAATTTCCATAGTTTTTATCTTTTGTGACGATTTTGTGAAGACTTTAGTAATCATATGGAACGATTCCTAAGCCACAAAGCTCAACTTTGTGAAAGTTACAAACAGTGAAAAATGGTAGTATGGCTGAACACAGTATGAAAAATGATTCACCGACCTAGGGTCAAACAGCCTAATGGGTCAAATGACCTAGGGTTAAACAACATCGGGTTAAAAATGCAGCCTATGGTTAAACGACCTAGGGTAATACGACATATGGTCGGTCAAAAAGTGCG
This sequence comes from Eurytemora carolleeae, assembly GCF_000591075.1. Classification (NCBI taxonomy): domain Eukaryota; kingdom Metazoa; phylum Arthropoda; class Copepoda; order Calanoida; family Temoridae; genus Eurytemora; species Eurytemora carolleeae. The sequence continues at coordinate 12,666 of NW_019396251.1, read as the reverse complement.
AAAAACGGACAAAATTTTTGAAAGAAACAGCACATTATTCAAAATTTAAGAGGCCGCAGAGCTTGGCCCCTAGCCCATCCTAGCCGCAGCGCTCGGCCCAGAAATCGTCTTAACCTAACTTAACCCTAAATAAGGTGAGAGACAGCATATTATTTAAAATTTAATAGGCCGCAGCGCTCGGCCCAGAAATGGTCTTAACCTAGCTAACCCAAAAAAAGGTGAGAGACAACATTTTAAAAGAAAAAGTTAAAAGAAATATTTTTGTCATCTTAACCCTTTATTGTGTGTTTGATCGTTTGTCGTTAGACCCTAGGTCGTTTTATCTCATGACAGTTGACCCTGGGTCCTTTGACTATAGGTCGTTTAATCCTATGTCTATGAACCGGAAATTAAGTATACCTGAACACTGAAGAAAAAGTATACCTGAACACAGAAGGAAAAGTATACCAGATATTGCTGTCCCACCACTGGTCATCTTATATCTGTAGGCAGTGAACTAATAAAAATATACAAATTTATGGATACACTGTACTAGGAGGAGAAGGTTGGATAAACTATATCCAGCTCTGAGGATACACAGTACTAGGTGGAGAAGGTTGGATAAACTTTCCAGCTCTGAGGATACACAGAACAAGGAGTATAGGGTTGGATAAAGTATCCAGCTCTGAGGATACAAAGTACTAAGAATATAGGGTTGGATAAACTATATCCAGCTCTGAGGATACTCAGTACTAGGAGGAGAAGGTTGGATAAACTATCCAGCTCTGAGGATACACAGTACAAGGAGTATAGGGTTGGATAAACTATATCCAGCTCTGAGGATACACAGTACTAGGAGTATAGGGTTGAATAAACTATATCCAGCTCTGAGGATACACAGTACAAGGAGTATAGGGTTGGATAAACTATAATCAGCTCTGAGGATACACAGTACAAGGAGTATATGGTTGGATAAACTATCCAGCTCTGAGGATACACAGTACTAGGAGAATAGGGTTGGATAAACTATCCAGCTCTGAGGATACACAGTACTAGGAGAATAGGGTTGGATAAACTATCCAGCTCTGAGGATACACAGTACAAGGAGTATAGGGTTGAATAAACTATAATCAGCTATGAGGATACACAGTACTAAGAGTATAGGGTTGAATAAACTATATCCAGCTCTAAGGATACACAGAACAAGGAGTACAGGGTTGGATAAACTATCTAGCTCTGGATTTGGTGAAGATGATATTATCCACCTGTTAAATTCAAGAATGTAAGAACAGCTGTATTTTTCTCTGAAACAGATAAGCAAATCAGACAGAATTACGTCCCTCGCCGTATTCCTCCTAGTCCCTTCTTATCCCTTCCTGTCCCTCGCGTTATTCCTCCTAGGCCATTCGTATCCCTTCCTGTCCCTTGCTGTATTCCTCCTAGTCCCTTCTTATCCCTTCCTGTCCCTCGCTGTATTCCTCCTAGTCCCTTCTTATCCCTTTCTGTCCCTTGCCGCATTCCTCCTAGTCCCTTCTTATCCCTTCCTGTCCCTCGCCGTATTCCACTGTGTCCCCAGCTCAATTTTCATATCATATATTCTTTCCTGAACACCTCTCTCCCCTCACCCCTCCCTTTGCTCCCTTAAGTCTGTTGTGAAAAACTTATTATCAGGCCGTCACCATGTGTGATTGTATGAATATCTAAACTGGAATTGTTTCTGATAAAACATTAGATTAATTGAACCTTCGCTCCATTTGTAGCAACATAATATGCACTACAGGGTGACCTACCTAAATTCAACCTGACAAAGCATAAAAAAATTGCTACTGATATAGGATTAACCATAATTAGATTGGTACTTTTATTTCTATCCGGTAGTCCTATAAGAGAGTTCCGTTGGTGAGAAACCGAATGTCCACTTAATTTTTGGGTCTGTCAGAAAAATTTTATTTCAAATTATCTTTAAAAAATTCGGACAAACAGTGCCGATATCTATTAAAGATGGTTTATCTTACATCCTATCTCATTTTCAGGAACACTAACTTCATGTTAAACTTTATTTCTAGCATTCATACTTGATATTTTTTGAAATATATTCGTTCAGCATTTAATAATGTGCAATTTTGCCTTGTAGAGTAACTAATGTTCTAAATCTACATTGCCAAACTGATACAAGCCCAATCCTACTCAGTTCTCAAATACTTAACTTGTACCAGTCCTATAGTACTCAGTTCTCATATACTAAACTTATACCAGTCCTATCCTACTCAGTTCTCGAATACTAGGGTGAACTTTTACAATGTGTACAATGTACGTTGTACATGCATTTACATTGTAAAAAATATAAATATGTTAAATGTTCTTTTACATTCACATTGTACATAAAACATTGTACAACATTCAAATTACATATGGGGTTGTTTGTTCAAAAACAATGCATATATATATGAACATTGTAAAATGCATGTACAATGTTCATGGTATGCATTGTACAATGTACAATGCATACCATGCACATATACATCGGTTACATATACATACGTGTACATATATTAAATGTACAAATTCATATTTTAATAGATCCCTTTCCTTTGGGAACCGAGTTTTAAAATGTCTTTAGATTCCGTCTCCTAACCCTTCCCCTTCCACCCTCCTCCTCCTTCTATCTATTAAATACTGCGCAATGTTTCAAGGTCCGGCGACACAGGTTTTAAGATATGTATTTTTAAAACGACGCAAATAAAACTAATTTCTATAAAGACAAAAATATGCATTTTGATAAATCGTTCTAGCTTGCAGGCTCTAGCAGATAATTTCAGTGTTTCAAACTAAATTTGAGTTTTTTTCTGCAATGCATTTTGCGGATTTTTGTTAAATTGCAAAACTTAATTTACAGTTGCTCAAATCTTTTTTCCGATTGTAAAAATTGCAAAACTGTTTAGAAAACTCAAATTCAGTTTCCCATACACCAGTATTTCGATAAAACGTTTCACGCACAGTTTCACCATTCATTGGGTAGGTGGGTCAGCTGGAAATATTTAAGCATGAAGATTGCCAAGGTTAATAACTACCTCGGGGTTTTAGAAATTCGTCAATACCTCTTATTGTTACAAAGTTATAACTCTTCAAAGTCAACCCGGCCGAAATACTTCTTAGGGGATTGTGGTCGTTTTAAACACCTGTTAAGAAATAAAACAAAACGTTCATATGAATAGAATAAGATTATCACAAAATAAATGTAACCATCATCATATATCTGTCTCAAACTATGACATGGAAATTGTCAGAATTAATGGGACACCCTGATGTGGGCAAAATTTTGACAAGACAATATTTTTACAATTAAATAATTTCATGTTTACATAAACAGATGAAGAGGAATAAAAAAATCTCTTTTGCAATATTTTATTATTAAATGTCAAATAAGAAACATGGGAGGAAATTTATCGTTCAGAATAAATGGGATCTTGTCCACAGATTATAAAGTTTTTTTAGAATATTTGATATTTCCAAACCATTGAATAAATGTATATTATCCATGTGTTTCGATACAGATATCTTTTCCAGTCGAGAGATACAAACAATTTTATATAAGAAAGGGTCTGTTCACTATTTTATAAATCAAACGGTACTGTATATGCATGTATATATATTGAAGGGTTCAATGTCTGTTCATTATTTTGTTTAACAAAGCTCTAAACAATTCTATATAGAGTTTCGAGAAAAAAATTGGTTTATTCTTGTAAAGTGGCGAACTACAAGGACATCCAAAAAATTCTTTTATTTTTATTTTTAAAATTAGCCGAATATGCTGAAAGATTTACGAACCAGAAGAAAATGAAGAACAAGAAATAAAGAAATCTCAAAATATTTCTATTTGATATCATATAAATACTTAAAAATAATGTAAAATTTAATTAAAATAAATCATTAAAGTTAAAATATATAACAAAGCTCAGTTTTAAACATATTGTATTCTGGACCATTTAAAGAATTAGTAAAATTAAAGGACACGTTTTTTAATATTTTGTACATCTTTTAGATATTTTAAATTTTCAGTTAAAAAAAGCCTTTATTCATATTTCTAAGGTTTAAATAATTTCTTTTCGCATCGGTTTTCAAAATGTTTAACAAAACCCTAAAAATCAATTAAAAAAATGTATTTAAAATAATACGTTGAAAATTGTCAGGATGGAAGTTAATTTGTTTGTAAAATTTAATCAGATAAGCGGAGAGTTGTTTTCCAGCCAAACCCAGTTCTAATATCTTGCTCTGGAGAAGTTGAACCGGTGACACCGACGCCGTCTCACACATCCAACCCATGCAAGGTTTAAAGTGACGCAGAGAACGGATTGTTTGCGGGGAAATACTGGGTCTAGTTCTCTTCATTAAAGGTATAAAAGAAGATAGGCGGGCTTTTGGTTCAGTATGCAACTCCCCTCCCTCTCATCAACATGATTAGCAAAGTAAGGTTCAATCAGGAATTCAGAGTGCTTCAAGCCAGCACGTCATAGCTTTAATACTTATAGGGAGGAATCAGGGATTTTGAAAAAGCCTTTTTTGTGTGATTCATGAAAAAAATCGTAAAAAACTAATTCTAAACCCCTTCTCAAATCTTGTTGAAATATTTTATTTGCATAAAGTTTTTAAAAGTAGCCAGTAACAAAAAGAATCACTGGACTAGAAGGTAACCTGTCTAGACTGGAAATCTTTACAATCTTAACTTTATATACCAGAAATATTAACTTCTTATTTTAACTGATTGTTATCAAGAATTTAAAACTTTTTATTATTACTATTATTATTAACTTATGATTTATTTGGCACGGGAGACTTTTTTGGAAAATCAAAACTTACATATTCAAATCCCAACTGTTGTTGAAAGGAATACAATATTAATTGTTTTAAAGCCTAAAAACATATTAATTTTCTTTTAAATTTCAGATTGTGGTTGTAGCCTGTGTGTTATCCCAGGTACAGTGTGACAGGAACCTGCCAGTTCTATTTCAATTCAGCCAGCCCAGCCACAATGTGGCAGTTTTCAGGGGGGCTGATGTAGAGAGAGCTAATGCAATAGTGTTACATTTTTCTTCAAACTTGTTTTTTTTCCCTGACTAATATCTCCTTTTTTAAAATGGTTTGAGCAAATACAACTTGAGGGATATATGGTGGAGTCTCCCAACCTTTAAAGTTCTAGCCAGGCACAATGTTTTGGTATTTTGAAAAAAACTCACATTTTTAAAAAAAGAATTGTTTGTGCACTTTTTCAAGCTGCAAAATTTGGTCATATTTTTATTAACATAAACAATTAACTGAACTGGAATGTACTGCAGTATACAATCCTGTGTTTACAATCCATATTAAGTGTTTATCTAATTATATCAATACTAATTTTCAATTATCTACATTTTAACATCCCAAATAAATACGATCACACTCTATACAAGTGAACAGTGTTAGATGCGTAAACATATCGCTATGTACACAACCGACCATCTCTATTAATTAATTAATAGGGAGGTCGGTTGTGTACATCTGAGGTAAGCTATACCTCTTCGTTTTATTTCTAAGCTGCAATTACAACTACAGTGTAAATATGACTAGAAAAATATTTCACTTATAGTCATGATTTCAGATTGGAAAGAAATCCTAATCTAAAAGAACTAATTCGCATAGTCCAAATTTTGAACATTTTGTTGTTTTAAAATCAGTATCTTTTAAACGTTTTTGGGAGGATTTGTAATCAACATTTGTATTTTGTAAGATTATTAGAATCTTAGAATTAGTTTTGGTGTCTGTTATATTCAATAATTTAGTATTTCAATGGCGTATATTAGTTTGTCCATGAAATAACAAAGCTATATTCAGTTATTATGTTATACTAGGGTGAGTAAATTATGAAAATGTTCTCAATTCTGCCAAAACAATAAATGTGAAAAAATTCTTTAGGAACCAAAAGCTACATTACCTACCAGAATAAATGCTTTTAAAAACATAAATTGAGTATCTATCCGGTGAATTAGTAGCCATGCATAAATACATTTCTGTTCACATTATTTATTGAGTTCTACTTGACTACACAAACTATTTTTTTTTTGAAACCACCATTGAAAGCATGAAAATCTACGAAATTTTTTACGATATCATCAAGATCAACAGCTAAAAGCAACATCATTAGTGAAAAATGGGAATCTCTAATGGATTAAATGTTGATATTCAACAACATAATATATTTTAATGTACAGAATGTTCCTTATACTTGAAGGAGGGGAGGAAGGCCAACCAAAACTATTTCTCGTCCGAGCCACATTCTCCTAATTTTATCTTCCGAGTCACCTCTAAATCCTAGTCCTTCAAATATTATCTTTTCGTATCCTCCCCGATAAAACTATTCGGGCCAAGTTAGGGCATTTAACATGAAATATTGAATTTTTGTGAATCGAAAAAAAACGTTTCAATTGTTAACATTTTTTATATAAAACAGTTTCAAATTAGTTTTATTTTACCTTAACAGTCCCTTTAATCTATAAAATTTTACAGCGGAACCCAAAAACTGTGAAAAGAAAGAAGACTTTTCTGATTATAAATAGTCCAATGAACATAAAGCTCAGACCGATTTCACTCATCAATCTGATTATCAAGCTACTGGTTGCTTTATATCAACCTCAAATACTAATATAATAACCGTAATCAGGCTGCCCCCCCTCTAGTCTTTTTACCCTTGCCCTCTAATTTTTGACACTATCACCATTAAATTATTTGACTTATATTGAATAGAAATTTAAAGGATTTTTTAATGCTAAAGGTAGGGTACAGGGCGGTAAAAAGTCCGGTCTTTGATAACAAAAAATCTAAATAGCCCATAAAAATATATTTTTGAAAAGCCCTTGACAAATGGATGTAGAAACATATGTCTCATTTTGATATTGGTTCAAAGCAAATTAAATATTTTTTACCTTTTTACTTTTTTGGGGGGGATTTTTTTCAACCCTCCCTAGCACCCAGATTATAAAAGTTATCGGTCTAATTTTATTTTCAATGAGCTGACCTTAAAAAATTGGGCTATGATCATGCATTTCTACCATATACCTATTCTCTCAGGCCTTTACCCATGCTATACATAGATACAGACCCCCAGCCTTCATGGGATTAATTAAATGTCGTTTTCCGATTCCACAGTTAAATTGTTTTCACTGACAGAAGGTTCAGGAACTTGTTAATTGCTGCAACAACCTCAAGTATTCTAGTTTAAAGTAATCTTGAAGAAATTAAGTCTTGGCTTTAATACATATTAATGATTTTCATTTTGTCATGGAAATTTTCCATTTCTTCTGAACACCCACTTCTAAATCTGACATACAGGGATACCCACAAAGAATGAGACTGTAAAGACGACCTGAAACTCTTTAAATATGACGATTTCAAGGTTGAATTAAGTCTTCTGCCTTGATTATTGTCTTTTATAGCTTATTTGATTTGAAAAAGAACGAAACAAGGTTGAAGTTGCAGGAAACCACGAATATAGTATAAATTCCGCATTGTCTTCTCTGATGTTTCATTCTTTCTTGGTGTAACCCTGTATAGTCGTGATGAGTCAGCTGCTAAGGCTTGAATTGTCACAAATACTCAAATCTAAAAGATTTAAAATTTTTTGTGTGAAAAAAATTCCTATCATTGGTCCGACGACTTTTTCAAATATTTAACTGTGAATCGTACATAAAAAGTCAGGTAATTGAATATAATAATAATTTACTCAGACTTTTAACTAAAGGATAAAGTTTGAAAGTTTTATTGCATAAATATTATAAATTATTACATGACATATTATGATTCTGTTTATGCAGAGTATTTAGAAGCAGCTGGATACTGAGCAGCTCCAGAATATTCCACCACTGGGACATATCCATCATATCCATTCACGGTATAGGTAACAGTCTGGAGACGACCATCAGGAAGAGCAACATAGTATTTACCCTCAGTGTTGAGTCCATTTCTGCTCTCCTTGTGTCCAAAGTTGTTGTAGGATGGATCATCTAGAACTGCATACTCCCAGTTGTAAACTGCGTCAGCCTAGAATATAATAAAGAGTTTAATCTTTTCAATTCCAATTTTAAATAATATTAAAAAATGAAAGAATTGTTGTAAAGATAGTTACATCATTATATGCAGGTTCAGCATATGCACGAGCAGGGGCGGATTTGTATGCAACAGGAGCAGGAGCGGATTGATAAACAACGGAAGCAGGAGCAGCTTGGTAAACTACGGGAGCAGGAGCTGATTTATAGACTACAGGAGCAGGTGCAGGTCTATAAACAACAGGAGCTGGAGCAGGTCTGTATACAACTGGAGCTGGTCTGTAGGCAACTGGAGGAGGAGCAGGCTTGTAAGCTACTGGAGCAGGGGTTACTGGAGCATAGGTGGCTGCTGGAGTAGGAGGAGGAGGAGGAGGTGTGGTTGTAGTATATGGAGCAGGAGTTGGAGAAGAGTAGGATGAACTACCTCCACCAATGATTCCTGCTGCCTTAGCTCTCTCTACATCAGCCCCCCTGAAAACTGCCACATTGTGGCTGGGCTGGCTGAATTGAAATAGAACTGGCAGGTTCCTGTCACACTGTACTTGTGGTTGTAGTATATGGAGCAGGAGTTGGAGAAGAGTAGGATGAACTACCTCCACCAATAAGTCCTGCTGCCTTAGCTCTCTCTACATCAGCCCCCCTGAAAACTGCCACATTGTGGCTGGGCTGGCTGAATTGAAATAGAACTGGCAGGTTCCTGTCACACTGTACAAGTGATAGCACACAGGCTACAACCACAATCTGAAATTTAAAATAAAATGACTGCAAAATTATTTTTTATTTTACTAAGTTTTTTTTTATGGCTTCGTTGAAGCAATTAAGATATTTAAATTTGATAACAAAAGTTTTTTTGAATTTTTCAATTTAAAATAGACTTTCGAACATTTACTCAGTCTCCTTTGTTCTCTGGATATAAAAAAAGATTCTAAAGGAATGAAAATATGAAATTTGAGGAAAACTAAATTACGAGAAAGGTGTTAAAAAATTTACAATATTCCAAAATTCAGTATTTGTCCTAAATGTGTCTTTATATGTTGGCTTCAGATTTTAATGTTATACTTTCAAAGGGGATTTGAAAATCATTTTATAGTAAAGGAACAAAGTCCAACTAAAGTTTTCTAATCCCAAAATCTTTGCATCATTTAATGAAAGTCGTCTGAGTAAAATAGTTACTACTTAAAGGGACTGTGAGTAAAATTTCAAGTGACCCTCCATGTAAAGATGACCTATTTATAACTTTACCCTTGAAACCTATATTTGATTAAAAATAAGGGAGACATTGTCTTTTTTCTTGTTTTAAAAGTGTTTATTTCTGATAGTTCCTTTTATGTTTTTAGGAACAACAATTGAAAATATTCAGTTTTCAAAATTATAAACATTGAGATCAGAATATCTACTTCATACTTGATCAGACAAAGCCTTTAAGGGTACCGTTGTGAATCAGGCATTGCCAACTTTACTTGAAGGGTCACTTTAAATTATTCTTACAGTTCATTTAACATGGATAATCTGTTGAATCATGCATTCTTAAAAAAAAGCAAATGGGAAAGCTCAAATGACCAAATTTAGCAAGATAAGAAATGAGATTATTTTGTTCTACTCTTAAATGTTTTCCTTACTTTGCTCAACATGCTTGAATGAAGGAGGGGAGTTGCATACTGAATCTATATCAAGACCTCCTTCTTATATACCTTTTTTCCAAATTGATAAGCACCCATGATTTTTAGGTATCCCGCGCTCCATGGTCCGCGTCCTGGCGGCCTGTATTCGCACGGCGGCGTCGTGGTCGCCGGTAATCCTGTTTGATAGGATCATGGTTGGTTCAGACCGGGTTCAAACCAGGATTTGTCAACGGTGAATCAGATTATTTGAGCAACATATTTTAGAATCATTTTTCAATGATTTTCCTTGTCTTTTCCTTGTCATCTCTTAATCCTTTTCTTGTCATCTGTTTACCTTTTTCCTTATCATATCTTTCTAATTTCTTTGTCATTTCTTTCCCCTCATCTGTTTGACTTTTCCTTGTCATATGTTTACTCTCTTTACCTATTTACTCTTTCCTTGTAATCTTTTTACCCTTTCAATGTCGTCACTTAACCTTCCCTTGTCATCCTTTACCCTTTCATTGTTATTTCTTCACCCTTTCAATGTCATCACTTTACCCTTTTCTTGTCATCTATTTACCCTTTCTTCTTCTCCTTCCTTGTCCAATCTTTGCTTTTTCTTGTTCAATCTTTACTCCTTCCTTGTACAATCTTTACTCCTTCCTTGTACAATCTTTACTCCTTCCTTGTACAATCTTTGCTTTTTCTTGTACAATCTTTACTCCTTCCTTGTCCAATCGTTCGTCCTTCTTTGCATTATCCTCGTTCTCCTTTTTTCTACTTATGTCCTTTAAATGTTCTTTTTTACTTTTGTGAACTTTTCTTTTATTTGAAGGCCGGACTATTTTTTAATCCTGTACTGTTAAAATGTGGATTTTCTTAACCAACCGTCCTTGTTGTAGTCTTTTTATTTGTTGTTTTTCCTTGACCTTTTCTTGTTTATTCCTTTTTCTGTATTTTTATCAGCTCTTGGATCTCACGTCATCTTTATATAATAGGTTAAATACTTGTAAACCTATAAATATATGAATGCTGAAAGATACCTGAGAAGATAAAGCTATCCTAGCGGTTTTAATTCAACTCTCTTTTCCCAACTGGATCAACTGCATTCTTTCATTATTGTGATTTAATAAAATGACAAAACTAGACTTCCTCAACATATATCCAGTCATCTGGAATACTGGGTTCAGGACCCTTCCTAGATTAATCATGTATTTCAGGTCGAGTTTTATATAATCCTTCGAGTATACTGTTTCCTAATTCTTCAACCCTCATCAATCATATAGATCTAATTCTTCAATCCTTATCTGTCATATAGATCTAATCCTTCAACCCTCATCAATCATATAGATCTAATCCTTCAATCCTTATCTATCATATAGATCTAATCCTTCAATCCTTATCTGTCATATAGATCTAATCCTTCAACCCTCATCTATCATAAAGATCTAGTCCTTCAACCTTCATCTATCATATAGATATAATCCTTCAATCCTTATCCATAATATAGATCTAATCCCCCATCTATCATATAGATCTAATCCCTCATCCATCATATAGATCTAATCCCTCATCTATCATATAAATCTAATCCTTCAATCCTTATTCATAATATAGATCTAATCCCTCATCCATCATATAGATCTAATCCCTCATCCATCATATAGATCTAATCCCTCATCCATCATTTAGATCTAATCCCTCATCCATCATATAGATCTAATCCCTCATCCATCATATAGATCTTATCCCTCATCCATCATATAGATCTAATCCCTCATCTATCATATAGATATAATTCTTCAATCCTCATCCATTATAGATATAATCCTTCAATCCTCATCAATCATATAAATCTAATCCCTCATCCATCAAACAGATCTAATCCTCTGTAAACATTAAAGTTTTGTTTGAGACAAATATTTTATTTAAAGGTGCTGTCATCGTAAATTAAGATACCCTGTATTTAAAGTGGACCGTGCTCAATTCACAACGGTTTCCTTGTTAAACTCAATATTATAACATTTTAGTTTTTTCTTACTTTTAAAACATTTGTTTGTTATCACTTAAAGTATAAATTTTGATATTTTTTTCCATTGTTTCTAAAGCAAGAAATGCGCAAATCATTTTTAGTTTTTTCTTGTGAATATTTGCGACCAAAAACGCTGGGAATTATCCTCTATTTTAGGATATTATATGCTCAAATTTAGGATATTATGTACTCAAATTATCCTCTATTTTAGGATATTATGTACTCAAATTATCCTCTATTTTAGGATATTATATACTCAAATTATCCTTTATTTTAGGATATTATGTACTCAAATTATCCTTTATTTTAGGATATTATGTACTCAAATTATCCTCTATTTTAGGATAGTATGTACTCAAATTATCCTCTATTTTAGGATATTATATACTCAAATTATCCTCGATTTTAGGATATTATGTACTCAAATTATCCTTTATTTTAGGATATTATGTACTCAAATTATCCTCTATTTTAGGATATTATGTACTCAATTATCGTCTATTTTAGGATATTATATACTCAAATTATCTTCTATTTTAGGATATTATGATCTCAAATTATCCTCTATTTTAGGATATTATGTACTCAAATTATCCTCTATTTTAGGATAGTATGATCTCAAATTATATTCTATTTTAGGCTAGTATGTACTCAAATTATCCTCTATTTTAGGATATTATGTACTCAAATTATCCTCTATTTTAAGATATTATGTACTCAATTTATCTTCTATTTTAGGATATTATGTACTTAATTTATCCTCTATTTTAGGCTATTATATACTCAAATTATCCTCTATTTTAGGATATTATTTACTCAAATTATCCTCTATTTTAGGATACTATGTACTCAAATTATCCTCTATTTTAGGATAGTATGTGCTCAATTATCCTCTATTTTAGGCTATTATATACTCAAATTATCCTCTATTTTAGGATATTATGTACTCAAATTATCCTCTATTTTAGGATATTAT